>NC_066520.1:14462208-14509708 GCF_024679095.1 Eriocheir sinensis
TCGGCCAGGGATCCACGAACATTAGGTATTTAGGTGCGTGTTCGGAGGAGAGGAGCGGCCCAGGTGAGGAGGAAGAGGAGAGAGAGGAAGGAGGGAAGGTTGGGTCTGTGCGTAAGGTGCGTTGGTGGGTGCGTGAGTGCGTGCGTGCCTGTCTCTCGGTCGCCCTGTTTGTCTGGTTATCGATGTGAAGGCGTGGCGGTGGTGCTGGTGGTGGTGGCGGTGGTGGTGGTGGTGGTGCTGGTGGTGGTGGTGGCACTTGGCGGTGACACTCGTGGAGGTGGTGGGTGACTGCATTATGAGTCTTAATTCCTTCGTTTCTAATATTCGTTAATAATAATAGTCGCCTCCATTCAACGTATGCACACCAACTCTAAATGTTTTGATGATATTTGGATTTTTCGACGAGCTATTAAGCGCTGATGTTTTTCTTTTTACTCTGGAAATAAAACTAGTAAAGGTAATGAAGCTGGTTTTAGGGATTTTTTTCTTTTTTTCTTTTTTTGAGATGATGGTGTTGGTTATGCTGTTAATGTCGATGCTGGTGGTGGTGTTAGTGATGGTGGTAATCCAAGTCACCATCTCTCCATAAACCCTTTCCTTTCCTTCCTTCCTCCCTCCCTTCCTCATTCCTTCCCTCACTTCATTCCTTCGTCTCCCTCCCTCCTCATACTTGCATTATGTATCATCCACCAACACGACATCTGCCCCACCAAGGTTATGAGAGAAGGTAAATAAAGAGAAACAAAGGAGAATGATACACACACACACATACACACACACACACACACACACACACACACACACACACACACACACACACACACACACACACCTGACCCCCACATAATTACCTCCCTGATGGCCATGTATAAACCCAGTAAACATCATAAGGAGGTGAGGAACAGCGAATCTATAAGAAGAGTAAACTGTGAGTCCAAAACAAATGAAGGTCGATCGCGTGCTTCCGATCCTAAGTCCTTTCCAGCGAGGTGACTTAAGTGGTGTTTGCAAGGCTATAAGCAAGGCTCTCTGATCCGCTTTAATAGGATTCAATTCCCTTCCGATGACATGAACGAGACAAAGAAGGAGAGAAAGATATATACGAGGAAATAAAACGAAATCGCGTGTGTTTGGTAATCGCCAATTTATTTTCTTATGTTTAAAGATCATGAATTTATATTTTTTGGATACGCACTTTTGTTCCTCGTAAGCTGGTTTCCGTTGGGCGAGAGAAAGGGAATCAATAGATCGTCCAATAAATAAGCGTGAATTTAAATGACCTGGATTTGTCCTTGTTTCGTTTTCGTTGTCTCAGAGAAGTATATTTTTCTTGCTATTGACACGCTATTCGTTTTCTTACTGTTCTTTATTGATATTACCATTAAACATTCACGTATTTGCAAAAGACTACAAACCAAAAGAAGTAAGATTGTGTTTTCTTACTTTATTTTCTTTACTACTACTACTACTACTACTACTACTACTATTACCACTACTACTAAGAATAACAATTGCCACAAAAAAATCAGTACCGGGAATAACAATAAGGAAGGCAATGATTAAGTGAAGAATGTATTTATAGTAAAGTAAAGAAAACGGAACATAAGTCTGAAGGAGAGACTGAGAGAATAATTGAAGGAGGGGAAGATAACGAGACGGAAGGGGAGACGAAGGGGAGAGGAAGGGAAAAACTCGTGATAATGAGAAGGGAAGTGATAAAGCTGGGTGCGAACGAGGAGAGAGAGAGAGAGAGAGAGAGAGAGAGAGAGAGAGAGAAGACCCAATATACAGATTAATTAAGACATACACAAAAATAATTAAATGCAAACACAAAAATGAGATAAAGAAAAACAAAAATAAAGATAAAAATGACAGTATAAGTAAAAGCAGATTATATGACATGAAGGAAATTAAAAAGGACGAATAAAAATAGATAAATAGAGTAATAAAATGAAACCACCATCTTCACCACCTCACCACTTCCACCACCTCCACACCACCATCTCTTTCTCCACTTCCACCTACATATCTATGCACAATCACACCCACTTCCACATCTACCATCTATACATTACTAACTCAACTCCACTTCCCCACCTCTTACTGCACTTCCACCACCACCACCATCACCACCTTTGCAACAACCTTCACCACTAACTCCTTTTGCATCACTAACAACTCTACTCCAACACTTCTTACATCCCCTCCACCTTCACCACTAACTCCTTTTGCATCACTAACAACTCCACTCCAACACTTCTTACATCCCCTCCACCTTCACCATCACCTTTGCAACACCCCAACCACCTCCGCCACACCTACAAGCCCGGCAGGTGCAAGGAAAGGGCTCAACCTCATCCTCGCCTTAGTGGTTAGAGTTCACTTCAATGTTTATGTTCGTTGAGTACCTGGCGAAGCTTACCTGTGAGACTTTCGTAATGAAGATATTGCCAACGATGACCACTGCAATCAGAGGTACCTGAACCAAGCAATAATATCAGGTAAGAGGAGGAGGGAGAGAAAGAGGAGGAAGAGGAGGAGAAGGAGGAACCTGAGAACAAGAATGAGGAGGTTTGATCGGATAAATACGTCATCATACAAGTAGTTATCATCTGTAATAATATGTTCAGGTAGTTTAATGAGATAGATAAATGTCTTGCACTAACATCTCCAACAGAAGCACCAAAACTATCATATCCTCTTTCGTATCACCCACTATTAGCCAACCATCACCACCAACACCAACACGACGATTTGCAAGCTCTTCCTCAACCTCTTACTCTATAGCAAAAATGATAACAATAAGAAGAGCCACAATCTTTCATAATGACCGCCAGCATCACCATCATCACCAACAATCATCATCCTCCTCCTTTACCCTCTCACCACTTCTTGTTATGTCCTTCATGAGCACCACTATCACCATCACAACCAACATCATCATCTTACCCAATATTTTCTCTCAGTTATTTTCTCTTTCATCTTTTTGTCACACCAACACAGTATTGCCTCTCAAAACAAAGCGAGAGAAGCACCAGATTAAAACACGACAGTTACACGTTCACATCACCGCTGACGAAGATAAGAACTGTGCTAAAAGTGACCAACCCGATAACTACTTTTTGGCGGAAACTTTATACAGAAAGGGCAGAAGGGGAATGAGAGACAGCCATCGCCACACCCTGTAATTTCCTCCTCCTCCTCCTCCTCCTCCCCCTCTTCCTCCTCCTCTATACATGCACAGGTGTGTCAACCGTGTGCAGCAGGTGTGGGTGACTGTATACCTGTCCTCATGGGGTTCACGTGTGTTTGTTTGTGTGACTTGCAACGATACAGTCAGGCCGAGTTAGCATGAGGGTATAAATAGGTTGTACAGGTAATATGGGTGGTGTCTGGAAATTAAAATGCAGTCAAGTATTGCGAGATTTACAGAAAAAAAAAACATGGATGCACTAATATTTTTTTTTTTAATGAAGTGAAGTTGCAGCAAAAGGAAGTAGAAATTAGAAAAAAAGATAAACTAGAAATAACGCAGGTAAGTATTGTGAGATTTACTCAAACACATACGAAAAAACACACAAGGATGCACTATTTTTTTTTAATGAAGTGAAGTTGCAGCAAAAGGAAGTAGAAATTAGAAAAAAAGATAAACTAGAAATAACGCAGGTAAGTATTGCGAGATTTACTCAAACACATACGAAAAAAACACACAAGGATGCACTAATATTTTTTCAATGAAGTGAAGTTGCAGTAAAAGGAAGGATACATTAAAAAAAAGGATGAATTAGAAAAAAAATAGGTAAGAAACAAAGAAATGTAAACAAATACCAGAGTGAAACAAAAAATAAAGTAAAGAACAAGGATGCACTAATATTTTTTTTAATGAAGTGAAATTGCAGCAAAAGGAAGGATACATTTAAAAAAGGATGAATTAGAAAAAAAAAAAATGGGTAAGAAACAAAGAAATGTAAACAAATACCAGAGTGAAACAAAAAATAAAATAAAGAAAAATAAAAGAATAAAGGGAAACAGATCCACTCTACACCATCATCACCACACACCATCACCACCACAAGCACCACCACCACCATCACTATCTCCCCCACCACCACCATCACCACGACCACAACCATTGACATCACACCTATACACACCATCACCCCAATCACCATCACCACCACAATCATTATCACCATCAACACCGCCATTACCATCACCTCCAACAACATTAGCATCATCAACACCATCTTTATCAACAAGACATCAGGAAGGAAGGAAGCGGAAAGGCAGGAGCGAGCCAAGAGAAGGGAAGGGAAGGGAATTAGAGGAAAGGGGAGGAAAGGGAAGGGAAGGGAGGGGAGGACAGGGAAGGAGAGGGGAGGGAAAGGGAAGGGGTGGGAAGCGCAGGGAAGGAAGGGGAAGGAAAGGGAAGAGAAGGGAAGGGAAAGGGAGTGAAGGGAAGGGAAGGGAAGGGAGGGGAAGGGAAGGGAGGGGAAAGAAAATGGAAAAAACGGGAAGGGAAGGAAAGGGGAGAGAAGGAAAAGGAAGGAAAGGCAAAGGAAGGGAAGGAAAGAGAGGCGGCAGCGGCAGGAGGTGGAGGTGTGGAGGTGCCAAGGGCGTGGGCCAGATCAGTGCCAGACCAACATGTGCTAAGGATAATGAAGGTGGTGACAGAGGGCCGGCAAACAATGGGGGAGGACCATTAATCTTGGCGGGGATTGGTTTCTTCCCTCCCTCGCACCTTCCTTCCTCCTGCCTCTCCTCTACCTATCCTTTCATCCACCTATCAATCTTTTAATACTACTTTATCTCCCCTTATATGCTAGTACTAATCCACTATCACTTTCTCCCTGCTTCTCCTTCACCTATCCACACTTCCATCCATCTCTTACTACTTCTCTTAATCCACCTTTTCAATGCAAGTTATTATCCATCCACCTATCAATCTTTTAATACTCCTTTATCTCCCCTTATATGCTAGTACTTATCCACTATCACTTTCTCCCTGCTTCTCCTTCACCTATCCACCCTTCCATCCATCTTTTCCTACTTCTCTTTATCCCCATTTTCTATCCAAGTTATTATCAATCCACTTATCAATCTTTTAATATTTCTCTATCTTCCCTTATATGCTAGTACGAGTCCACTAGTACTTTCTTCCTGCTTCTCCTTCACCTATCTACCCTTCATCCATCTCTTACTACTTCTTTTTATCCACCTTTTCTATCCAAGTTATTATCTTCTATTCCCGTTATCTTTCATCCCCTTCACCTATCCACCCTTCCATCCATCTCTTACTACTTCTCTTTATCCCATTTTCTATCCAAGTTATTATCCTCTTCAATTTATCTTTCGTCTCCTGCACCTATCCATCTATCTATCTATCCATTCATCCTTCACTGTTTATCTTTATCTCCCTTCTATGCAAGTTATCATCCACTGCTACTTTCATCCTTCCTCCTGCCTCTCCTTCATCTATCCATTCATTGATCTATCTATCCCTTACGACTCTAATTTTCCCTCCATTTGCATTTATTTAAACCTCCGCTATACTTTTCCTTCTTGTATGTCCTTGTGTATTTATTTATTTGTTTATCTCCTTTCTTTTAGTTATCCATACAATTAGTCAATCGTATTTTTCCCATTTTCTCCTCTTCAATATTTATGTTCATTGCCTTTCTGCTTACCTGTTTGTTTACCTGTCTGTCTACAAGGGTGGGGAGATGTAGATAGGAGGAGACGGAAGAGATAACATATAAAAGGAAAGGAAAGGAAGGAATATGGGAAGGAAGGCAAGGTAGGCAGTAAGAAAAATTAGGAGTAAAAAGAAGGAAGGAAAGGAAGGACATGAGAAAGAAAGGAAGGGAGGAGGGGAGGAAGAAAAAAAAAAGGAATGAATGATGAAAGGAAGCAAGGAGGTAAGGAATAAATAGAACAGAAAACAGAGGAAGCAAAAACAAGAAGAAAAAAAAAACTCATGACGTTAAAAAGCTAAAAAGTAGAGAAGGAAGGTGGAGGGAAAAAATAGGTGAGGAAGAGGAGGAGGAGGAGGAGGAGGAGGAGGAGGCAGCTGGCATTCTCATCCTTCGCCCTGATCATTAGGTAACCACACGTGCCCTCCCCCCTCCCCCCCTAACAAAACTTTTCCTTTCTCTCTCTCTCTCTCTCTCTCTCTCTCTCTCTCTCTCTCTCTCTCTCTCTAACTCACTTTTCCCCTTCTTTCTCTCCTCTGTCCCCTCTTCCTCTCTTCCCTTTCTCTCCCTTCTCACCTTCTTTCCTTCACGTTCTTCAGAGTTTGTTTTCCCAACTGTCTTTTCACTCATTCCATCGTCACGGCTACTACTACCACCACCACCACCACCATCACCATCACCTACAACAACAACAAGAAACAACAAAACACCAAATAATAACAACAACTACTACTACTAATACTATCACTATCATTACTACCTCTATTACTGCTACGCTTAACATCGCAAACTACAGCTCGTATAAAGAAGAAACTTGAAAAATGTACCTTAAAATAAATACATTAAAAATAAAATGTTTGCATCAAGAACCTGAGGAGCATAATCAAAGGGAACCAGATATGCAAATGCGAGAGAGGAAGAGAATGAGAAAGGAGAAAGTATACAGCTGAAGTTTTTATGATATCAAAAGTACGAGACGCAGCTGGACACACCGACAGACCGCGCGAGGGAATAAAAACAAAACAACTAAATGAGATCAAGTCAACGAGACGTGAAAACAGCGATAAAGAGGAACAAATGTGCAGTGAAAGAGACAGGAATGAAAACAACAGTGGCGGAAGATTATGGCCCAGAGGTACTGCAGACATAAACAACAATAACAACAACGATAAGTAAACAAAAGAATGTCAGTATAAACGCCAGAAAATGTCAAGAAGAGTGGTTAAAAAAGAGGAGGGGGAGAAAGGGGAGAAGGAGTAGATGGTGAAGGAGGAGTAGGAGGAAGAGGGGAGAAGGAGGAGGAGGAAGAGGAGAGGAGGAGAATGTGAAGGAGGTTGAGAGAAGGAAAGAGAGATATCTGGAAGAGAACGTAGCACATAAATAGAAAATGAAGGAGAGTAAAAGAAGATGAATAAGAAAATGCCCCGAAAAACGAGAATAGAGACCTTTGATGATGAGGTAAATATGGAAGTATAGGAAAATAATAGAACTGCAAGCATATTCGTAAATAGCAACACATTTTTTTCTCACGAATGTGCTAATGAACTTCAAACGAAAAAAAATATATATATAAGGGAAAAAAATAGAGGAGTTTAGTAATTAGTGAGGAGTGAGGCAGATATGGAAAAGAAAGTGCAAAAAAGAGAACGACCTGAAAAGAGAGATGATCATTAAGTAACCTGAAGATGAATGACGAGGAAAGAAAACAATGTGAATTAGGAATGAAAGAAGGAATGAAAAGACAAAGAGAGGTGTCATGGGAAGAAAAAGTAAAAGGAGGAAGGAAGGGAAGGTGAAAGAGGGTATAGGAGAGTGAAAGGGGAATGAAGAGTGGGTGAGAAAGGGGTATAAAGAGAAGATGAAAGGGAGGAGGTTGAAGGATATGAATGAAGAGGATGAAAGGAAAGTTATGAAGGGAGAGTATGAAGGAGAGCTATATAGAGAGGGCATGAAGGAATAATATGAAAGAAGATATAAAGAGAAGATCAAAGGAAAATTAAGACAGGTAAACTCGATGGCGGTACAAATCATCAGAAAGGTGATTAGTTAATTAACGATAGACTCAGCCACCCAGAAGAGAGTTAGAGAGAACACCCACCTTTTTCTCTCTCTCTCTCTCTCTCTCTCTCTCTCTCTCTCTCTCTCTCTCTCCGTTTTTTTTCTTTTCTTTCTTTTTCTTTCTTTTTCTTTCTTTTCTTTAAAATTTTCTTTCCTCTTCTTTTTTCTTTCTTATTTTTTTTTCTTTCTTGCTTACTTCTATATTCCTCTATTTTTTTCCTTCCTCCTGTCTTTCTTTCTTTCTTTCTTTCCCTCTTTTAGTCATTCTTTTTTCATACATTGTTTTACATAGACGCAAACTAAGAAACTCAAACACAAACATACCCACCCACCCATCCACCCTCACACACCCACACCCACACACACAAACACACACACACACACAACCCCCAACCATCCCCACTCCTCTCCCCCCCCCCACCTCCACCCTCCCCGCACCCCCACCCGTTCCGAGCCATTGACATTTCAGGTGCAAGTCTTCGTGCAGTCCAAATGTTTTTCTTTTCATCTACATCAGCGCGGGACCCAAAAAGAAGAGATTGAAGCGGCCGTAACTCGAATTAAAGGGAGGATTCGCTTAGCATTTACGGAGGAGGAGGAGGAAGAGGGGGATTTGATGAGAGGGAAGAAGAAGGGAAGCTTTAATGTTGATGTGTGTGTGTGTGTGTGTGTGTGTGTGTGTGTGTGTGTGTGTGTGTGTGTGTGTGTGTCTACGTTGTTTGACATTGTTATTTACTTAGTGTCATTTAATCGTTACTTGTTGTCATAAGGAGATAGGTTACTTTAATAATTATAAAGGAAAAAAAAAAGATTAAAAAATTATGAAACAAATATAGCAGAGAAATGGAAATGAAGAGTAAAAAAAAAGACAAAGAAACAAAAATAAGTAAATAAATCATAATAAAAAAATAAATGAAACGCAAGTAACATCAAAAGCCCGAATAAGAATGAAAATATAAACAAAAGTCAATCAATAGATAAAAGTATAGAACACGTACCGGAAGACAGTGTGATGGACATAAATGGAAAAGAAAGAGGTAAAAACTAAAGGAACAAAGAGAAAAGTAGGAAAAAGTAGGAGAAAAAAGGAAGTAAGGCTCTTGTCTTCCTAATGAGGGGATGAGATAAGGAGATGAGAAGGAGGAGGAGGAGGAGGAGGAGGAGGAAGCGAGATAAAGTAAAGGTGACGAGGGGAGGAACAAGGGAGGAAGGGAAGACAGGAAGGAAGGGAGGAGAAAAATATATAATGTTTGAAAATAGTTATTGTAATACGTGATCTTATCTTCTCTCTCTCTCTCTCTCTCTCTCTCTCTCTCTCTCTCACTCTCTCTCTCTCTCTGTCATGCTACGTGTTCGCGGAAAGTCAAATTTAAACAGGTCACAAAGAAGACAAAAGCATATACATTCGTTATAATCTTCTACAATATGTTTCTTTACACTAAATCCTTTACTCGCACTTCACTTACACAACGCATTTTTTATATAACTGAATTTGCTTCATTTATATTCTCAATTCTGTTTTGGTATATTCGCAAAGTGAAGTTAATATTAATAAAACAAACGACGGAGAAGGGAAACAACACTGATTAACCGGTGAGGATATGTGTTCGTTGTGACATTGTTTCTCCATCCACTCAAGGCCACCGTCCGCACCATGATTTCGTACTCTAGGCAAAAACGTTCTTGTGGTAAATCCGTTTTCGTGTTATAAACATAAAAAAAAACAGCGAGATTCTTCCGGACTCATCAACCCTGCAAGAGTAATTATCAGCCAAACAAACAATTACCTGCAAATAAAAATAATCTTTCCTTAAAATTATGCACTACAGACAGCATTTGGAATTAGTCTTCAGGCAAATAATAAGGTTGTTGGTAGCCAAATATTAGCTTGTTTTAAGGGTACCCCCCCACACACACACATTCCCCACCCACACACACACATACCCCCCCCCCCAACACACACATAACCCCCCTCCAAACACCCACACATGTCCCCCTCACACTCAAACACACATACATGCCCCCCCACCCGCACATCCTCCTCCACACACACACATTGCCAGTGCAAACCATAACTTTTACAACATAATTAACACTCAGCTTCCGTCTTTTTCTCCAGCAACCCGCATCTTTACTGCCCTTTGTTGCGGCCGAGGTTTTTGTGGCGATTCGTATCTCGGCGTTATAATAATCTGGGGACAATTTGCCGCGTGGGAGGAAGGAGAGGAAGGAGAGGCGGCGCGGGGAATCCTGTGGGAGGTTACGAGATCCTTGAGGGGGTAGAGGAGGAGGAGGAGGACGAGGACGAGGAGGAGGAGGAAAAAGAAGAGGATAGGGAGAAGGGGAAAAAGGGGTGAGGAAGAAGAGAAGGAGGTGGTTGATTAGAAAAAAAAGATAATAATAATAATAATGATAATATTAATAAGAGAGAGAGAGAGAGAGCGCGAGAGAGAGAGAGAGAGAGAGAGAGAGAAAGTATTTTTGCGTCTTAATTTGTTACAAGAATAAATGACGACATTAATAAACGCCTTTCTCTCTCTCTCTCACCCCCCCTAATTGGCTGCTTTGAGATAATAGTGTGAGCAAAATTTCAATCCGATTTTTGCTTCGCCTCCAAAACAAAATCACGAGTCGCGCTTCGGCGGTGACTTACTGAGGCTTGTTCCTTGATCTGGGAGGGAGGGAGGGAGCGAGGGAGGGAGCGAGAGAGGGAGGAAGGGAGGGAGGAAGGGAGAAGCGAGGTTGCAATTGGAAGGAAGGAGTAAAAATGGGAGGAAGAGGAGTGAGAGATGGAAATAACAAACGTGGGGTGTGGCAGGGAAGGACCAAAAAGGGAAGAAAAGGAAGGTAAGATGAAAAAACAAGATAAACAGGAACACAACTACGAAAGAAGAGACGATGAAGGATGGAAAGAAGGGAGGGAGAGGAAAGTTTGTGGAAGGAGGAAGGATTGATTAAATAAAAACTGTGATGTGTGTGTAGAGGAAGGATTGAGAGGAGAATGAAAAGGACAGATGATAAAAAAATATTAGGAAGACCATGAGGAAAGAGGAGGTGATGAGAGGAAAAAGGGAGCAAGTGCAGGACAGGTGGAAAGAGGAAGGAGGATATCAAAGAGGTAAAGACGAAGCGAGTTGTCATAATTATTTTTCCGCTAACCTTGTGTAAGAATCAATTAAGTTACTGCTCGCTTTTTATATATATCTCACGTTTTCTGTTGTTAATTTTCCAGCTCCTGCTTTTAATTGCTTGTCGTCTCTCCGTTTGTTATATATTATCTATTATTAGACGTGATTAAGACTGTAATAACCAAACAATATATATACGGAGAGAGAGAGAGAGAGAGAGAGAGAGAGAGAGAGAGAGAGAGAGAGAGAGAGAGAGAGAGAGAGAGAGAGAGAGAGAGAGAGAGAGAGAGAGAGAGAGAGAGAGAGAGAGAGAGAGAGAGAGAGAGAGAGAGAGAATGTAAAAAAATGCTGTTTGGTTACTTAAGTTATAAGAAAAGATTGAAATGAGAAAATCAAAGAAAAGAAAACGGAAAGGTGAAGAAATAAGAAGAAAAAACGATGAAGGATAAAGACAATCACCACTTCCAACAACAACATCATCACCAACAACAACAATACGAGAGAAGTAAAAAAAACTTTTTTTTTAACGTTTTCGCCTATGGCGCCGGCAGGCTTTCTTGATGGGGCTGGATGGTCGGCCCCAGCCTGTCGTGGCGCAGGCAAGTGTTTATAGTGGCGCCATCTTGCACTGGCTCATGCTGCCCCCCGGAGCTCATCTTTGATCCTAGAATCTAAAATCCGGGTTGATAGGTGGTTTTTTGGACTGCATGTGGGTAGTCTTAAGCCACTCGGCGGCGGCTGAAAAATCCAAGCTTGTGGCACCGGGCGGGACGCGAATCCACGTCGTCCTGAACGCGGCGCCGTCATGCTATCCACTCAGCCACCGCCTCCCTAACAACAAAAACATACAAAACACACACAAAAAAGATAAAGGGGAATATGAATTTGGCAAGTGAAAGTCTAAATGCAAAATCCTTCCCATCGTGTCACTTAAAACATTCGTGCCTCAGTGAGCTATTCTGAAAGGCACGACGCTTCCTTTACGAAGCCTCCTTACTGCATCTTTGTTGAGGAGGAGGTGGAGGAGGAGGAGGAGGAATACATAGGAATACATGAGGAACTTTATCAAACGCTTTCTGAAAATCTAGGTAAATTACGTCATATGGGCTTCGGGCGTCCCAACATGTATAAACAACGTTGAAAAAGGTTAATAGGTTGGTAAGGCAAGACCGATTACTACGAAATCCATGCTGACTATCAGTTATCAATTCATTTGTTTCAAGGAAAGTGATCATTTTATCCCTGATTATTTTTTCGAGTAGTTTAATTAGGACAAACGTAAGGCTGATAGGACGATAATTACTGGCTTGTTTATTGTCTCCTTTTTTAATGATCGGGGTAATATTGGCCTTTTTCCACTCGAGAGGCACACTGGCCTGTGCTAATGACTTGTTGAATATTAATGTTAAGGTTATTCTAGCTGTTGACTACATTCTCTCAACACGTGAGGAGATAAATTATCGGGGCCCGGAGATTTATTTGGATCTATTTTCTGCAGGTACGCACGCACTTCGCTGATATCAATTTCGGTCAATGCAAGCTTATGTTCTTCAGGGCCTTTAAAAATTTCCATCGGGGTTGGAATCGATGTCATGTTTTCTTTTGTAAATACGCTACTAAAGGTTGAATTTAGGACCGACGCCATGCCTTTATCATCACGAATCGTATTGCCACTTAATAGTAGTGGGCCGATATTATTTTTAACAGGAGGAGGAGGGAGGGATGGGAGAATTGCTGTTAATGAGATGGAGTTAGAATGAGAAATGAGTGTGTTTGAGAGAGAGAGAGAGAGAGAGAGAGAGAGAGAGAGAGAGAGAGAGAGAGAGAGAATATCTGTGGCATCTTTACGGGCAGTGTGTGAGGCGAGGCGTTTCCGAGGGCACGTGTGTGTGTGTGTGTGTGTGTGTGTGTGTGTGTGTGTGTGTGTGTGTGTGTGTGTGTGTGTGTGTGTGTGTGTGTGTGTGTGTGTCATTGATTATTATTTAGAAGATCAAAGTCTGTTCACTCGAAACCAGCCTTTCTCTCTCTCTCTCTCTCTCTCTCTCTCTCTCTCTCTCTCTCTCTCTCTCTAAATAAATAAATAAATAAATAAATAAATAAATAAATAATGAATAATTTTTAACTATCCTATTTATTTCCTGTTCATTTCCTTTATTGATTTCTATTCCTTTATAATCAAAACAAACACAAGACATTCCATCCAACAAACTATTCTTTTCATCCTACTTCTTCAACACTTATATTTTTTTCACCTTAAAGTTCACGCTATTAAATTACTCATGCTCTGAATCCTCCCTCTTTATCTCTGTGGACGTTTGTTACTGAGCCTTTGCATCTGTCTGGGAGATAAGTGTTACATGTTTTATCTGTGTGTTTAACCTGATTTCTTGGCAATTCGTTTTAACTAACATTCATTTGCTTTCTTAGCTTCATCTTAAAATTCAGGTGATTCATTATTTGCTGAACCTAACTCATTCTTTGTCTCATTTCCTCATTGTCTTTCTTTCATTCCTCTTAAGTGCTCTTTTTTTTAATCTCCTTTTTGTATATTTAAATTCCTCAACTTAATTACTTGCCTTAACTTATTTTTTGTCTCCCTTCCCCATGTCTCTCCTTTCATTCCTCCTTAGGGCTAGCATTCCTTCTCCTATCGTCCCCTTCTCTTTTTCTCATTTATTCTGCCTACATGATTTTTATGTCTCACCCGTTTTCTCCGTTCTTGTTAGAAGTTTCTTATTTACTCTTCATCTAAACGTACCTTTCATTGTTTTGTTATTAACCTTTTTTTCTCTTTTTCCTCTCTCCCCCTAAGGCCTCCTTCCTTTATTAACTTTTTTCCATTTATTTCACCCTTTCTTTAAACCCATTCCCTTTCCCCTTCCCCTCTCCTTCCAATCCCTTTTTAAATTACTCCATTCCTTCACTTACCTATATCCTATTACATTAATTTCCTTACCTTTCCTTTAGTTCCTTTTCCTTTCCCATCCCTTTCCCTCATTTCTTTATTTGTTTCCCTTCATCCACAATTCCTCAAAACCTAGGTCCTTATTCTTAAACATTTCCGCTCACAAGCACACCTATTTGACAAGGCTTTCGTAGGACTGCTAGGCATTTCCATGGGTAGTTTTATGACCCTGGTGGTAGTCTGACCCTTCTTCTGCACCATGAACCTAAAAGACCACACATGAGAACCCGATTAATCTCCTCTTTAGCCTTTGAAAATAGTTGATGTGACGGCAAAGGAGTCTCATAATCCCGACCCTATTCCCTTCCCATTCCCATCTCTTAAACAATTGCCCCATTCCCTCACCTCCCCATCCAACCAAACGCTACTCTTCAGCTTCCTTTCCTTTCCTCCCCTTTCTCATCCCTTCCTCCCCTTGAACCCACCTCCCTCCTCCCCTCATCCTTCCCCTCGGCCGCCTTCCCGACACCCGACGAGCCGACTAACCCACCGACAGCTTAATGTGCCGAAACTAAGCGACACCACGAATGAAAGAAAGCGTCAAGCCACCGTCCCCCTTAAGGCCCAAGTCTAGAGTCGCTGGCCCTTGACTCTCGTCCTTAAGTCTTTCGTCGGGAGGGTCCGTGGAGAGAAGAGGAAGCGATGGAGGAGATAAGATGGAGGAAAATATCTCCCGTGCCCCTCCTCACCTGACAAATAGAGAGAGAGAGAGAGAGAGAGAGAGAGAGAGAGAGTGTGTGTGTGTTCATTGTTACTTTTTTTTCTCGCTCTTTGCCGTCTACTTCTTCCTCCTCTCGTATTTATTTCTACAACTGTCTTCTGGGCGTGATGTGTGTGTGTGTGTGTGTGTGTGTGTGTGTGTGTGTGTGTGTGTGTGTGTGTGTGTGTATTAGGCTATGTTTGTCCGTTCTTTTGTCTGTGTGTCTGTCTGTCTAAATATCTAATGTGTGTTTGTCTGTCAGTATGTTTGTTTGTCGCAGATACGTGGATGTGAAAAGTAAACAAAATAAAGCATAAAAGGAAATGTGGAAGGAGGAAATAAATAAATGTTAGGAAAATAGGGGAAAGGAAGAGCTATAAGGGTTTAGATGAAGGAGAAGGGAAAAGAGGGGAAAAGGAAGAAAAAAAGATTAAGCGGAGAAAAAAAAAGGAAATGAGAAAATTAGAAGACCGGAGAAAAAAAGTGTTGGACTAGAAAGAAGGAAAGGAAAATAAGTGGAAATAGGAAGGAAAGGGAGGACGATAAGGAGAGGGAAAACGAAGAAGAAAGGGAAAGAGAAGGAGAAGGAAAAGGACTGAACTGGCACCTGGGAATACACAAACTATAAAGAAGGGAAAAAGGGAAAAAAAAGAAGAGATGGAGGAGTTTCACGGGATAATGAGGAGGGGGAGGAGGAGGGGAAGGAGTCACCCTTTGAAATGAGGGTAAAAGGAGACCACGAGAAGGAGGAGGAAGACGAAAGAGGAGGAGGAGGAGGAGGAGGGAGATATGTGAGGGTAGGTGAGCTTTTGGTTTTGAAATTTATGTTGTTAAGTAAATAATGAGTTTTCTGCTTTGATTCTGATTGGTGGTTACGATTGGGGGTAAATCTCTCTCTCTCTCTCTCTCTCTCTCTCTCTCTCTCTCTCTCTCTCTCTCTCTCAAACATTTTTATTTTTTATTTTTTGTTTATCTTTTTCATCTCCAACTCTTCACCCTTCCATATGTTCCCTGCCTCCTCCTCCTCCTCCTCCTCCTCCTCCTCCTCCTCCTCCTCGGGCAAACACTCCTCCCATCAAGGCATCATCATCCACCTTATCATTGGCTCTTGCGGTTTTTTTTGTCGGTTATATTTTTAAAGGAGTGAATCCCTTTGTTGGTGTTGGGCCGTGTTGACTGACGCTCGGGGGGGCAGGAAGAGGAGGAGGAGGAGGAATAGGAGGAGAAGGCGGAGGAGGTGTTAGAAGGGGAGGTGTTTGTGCTAGGAATGAGGTGGTATGAAAATGAAAGTTTATAAAGAAGAAGAAGAAGATGAAGAAAAAGAAGAACAACAGTCAGGAAACAAAAACAAGAAGAAAAAGATGATGAACGTAACAAAAACAAAAATGACAAAACAGGAACAAGAAGAAACATATGATGAACAAGAATCAGAGCAAGGAAAAAAGAACACGAAGAACAAGAAGAAGAAACGAAATTAACCACTAAGAAAACAACCCTCACACACACACACACACACACACACACACACACACACACACACCATCTAGCAGGGAACATGAAAACACACACCTTCCTCCCCGGGCCGCCATTACACCCCAATTATCCAACAGAACATCAAATTAACGCCGTCACCTTCCTCCTGAGAAACAACAACAATAGGAGGAGGAGGAGGAGGAGTAGGAGGAGGAGGAGGAGGAAGCGCCACTCAGCACAATACAATGACATCCTGCCCATGAAAATGACACATAATTCCACTAAACAACACAAGTAAAACAAACACACACACACACACACACACACACACACACACACACACACACACACACACACACACACACACACACACTACAATCACTGATGTTAAGACTTACTAATGATAGAGAAAGAAGGAAGAGAAAGAACTAGAAAATGGAGAACAAGTAGAGGGAAGAACAGAAAGAAGAAGGAAGAGGAGGAGGAGGAGGATGGAGATGAGAGGTGAAGCTAATAAGAGATGCTGGTAATGGACGGTGTGTTGAAATTGTTAGGGTAGGAGAATGAAGGGAGGGAAGGAGGGAGGGACGAAGGGACGAATAGAAGAAGGGAGTGAGCGGGGGAGAAAGGAAGAGAAGAGAGGAAGAGACAGAGGAAGAAAGGAAGAGTGGACAGGTTACTAGGTCGAGGAGACGGCACGAAGCATCAATTGTGTGTTCTCTCTCTCGTTCTCCCTCTCCCTCTCTCCCTCCCTCTCTCTCATCCATACTCCTCTCACTAATAGAACAATCTCGGTGGGCAGGAACGGTCAACCAAACACATTTAGCCAACACGCAGCAATGACAGTCTTTCGCGAGCTTGCAATACCAAGGACTTCTATTATGCTCGCCCTAATAGACGCGTGTGACAACTGTTTCTTGGTGTGCCCGGCGATAAATTTCCGTCCCGCCGCCTATATATTACCCGGAATGACTGTATTTCCATCAATTACCTATAATGAATCCCGCGAACCAGCCGGTCCCAAAAAACGGAACCATTTCACACCTGTTAATTAAAGCCTGACCCCCTCCTCCACCCCCCTCTCTCTCTCTCTCTCTCCACCTGCCCACCTGACACACACACACACACACGCAGACACACACGTACACACACCTGTCCCACACCTAATCCCTAATTTATATATTACGGCACTCTGTTGTCCAGGTGTTTGACTCGATCCATTTCTTTTTCTACCTGTAATTGCCTGTACTTCCGGCCCGGCGAATTACCTGGGCGTCCCTTTCTTTGTCACCTGGGGACTGTCGTATGCCCGGTGTCTCTCCCTTGTCCTCCCCTCTCCCCCTCTTCTATATCTTTGTCCCTCCGTACCCCTCCCCGTGCCCACTACCCAAGATAATAATGATGATGATGATGATGATAATGACTCAGTTCTTGGGAGATGACAATAAGTGACTGTATAATCTTGTGTGTATGGAGATGTGTTTATGATGTCTGTCTGTCTCTACCTAAGTCTCTATCTATCCCTCTATCTATTTTTCTCTCTCAACCAATCATTTCCCCTTTTCTCCACTCTCCTTCCTATCCTTCTTTCTTATCCTCGTCTGTCTGTCTCTCTATCTAACTGTCCCTCTCTCTATATATCGCTCTATCTATCTCTCTCTATCTACCTATTTATTTATCTTAACCAACGCTTTCCTCTTTTCCCCACTCTCCTTCCTAAGCCTTTCTTTCTTACTCTCGTCTGTCTGTCTCTCTATCTTACTGTCCCTCTCTCTATATATCGCTCTATCTATCTCTGTCTATCTACCCATTTATCTATCATTCTTTTTCTCTTAACCAATTATTTCCCCTTCTCCCCATTCTCCTTCCCTTTCTCCTTTCTTCCCCTCGTCTGTATCTTTCTATCTAACTAACTCTTTATCTCTCTATCTATCTCAATCTATCTACTTATCTATCTTTCTCTCTTAATCAACCCTTTCCTCTTCTTTGCATCCTCTTTCCCATCCTTCTTTCTTCCCCTCTGTTACTTCTCTCCTATTTCTCCCTTTCCCCCTCCTTTCCCCTCCCTTTCCTTAACTCACCCCTTCCCCAGCCTCCCGTCTCCCCGTCTCCCTCCCTCCGCAGGTGAGTGATACTGGGTAAACAGGTAATATTTATCCCCACAAGCCGACGCACAGACAGACGCGGCTAACGTATGCACTGAGGTGTTCGGTAACCACGGAGGAGAGGCGCGGGAGAAACGCTGCTTCGATGTGACCTAATGAGGGAAAAATATTCTTGAACGCTTCGAGAGATTCATGAAGGAGAGTCGAAGTGGGGGAGGGAGGGGAGGAAGGAGAGAGGGAGAGAGGGAGAGAAAAGTAGTGAGTTAGTTAGTTGATTCTGAATGGACATGAAGTATAGAGAAAGAGAAAGGTAATGTAATGAGTGTGTGTGTGTGTGTGTGTGTGTGTGTGTGTAAATAGTGAGGATTTTTATGATAATTGAAGGTAAATTTAAACGTACGAATTATTGGGAAAAGGAAAATACGTATTAGTTCGTGTAATTGATTTAACCAGAAAAAAATGTATAAGAAAAACACGAAGTCACTGTCACAGAATTAATGATACAGAATTAAATTAGTTTTGCATTATTTGAAAGTAGATGAGTTCCCCTTCCAACCTTTTTGTTCTTTTTGTCTTTATTTTATGTTCTGCTTTCTCTCTTTTAATTCCTTCTCTCTCTCTCTCTCTCTCTCTCTCTCTCTCTCTCTCTCTCTCTCTCTCTCTCTCTCTCTCTCTCTCTCTCTCTCTCTCTCTCTCTCTGTTTTTCTTACTTTCTTTCTTTCATTATTTTCTGTAACTTTCTTTCATTCTTTCTCTTTCTTTTACTCAACAAAGCCCAAACACACACACTCACACACACACACACACACACACACACACACACACACTCCACCCCCCTCCACACACACACTACCCCCTTCACCCCAACACGCCCCTCCCTCCTTCTCCCCCCCCACACACACACACATTTAAGCAAACAACCCTAAGAGTTCCGGCCAAATCTTACAACAATTAACGAGAATATTCACGGCGATAAAAATGTAAACAAAAGGCGATGAAGAAAAAAAAGTCATTAAGCGCTGGAAGATTACACAAAGAATTTTCACGCCACAGGAAAAAGAGGACGCGGGTGCCAAGAATTAATGCTTTTCTTTTTCTTTTTCTTTTCTTTTCTTTTTGTTTCTGAAATGGTGGTGGGAAGACTTGAAGGAGGAGGAGGAAGAGGAGGCGGAGTAGGAGGAGGAGGAGGTAAGGGAGGAGTGAAAGGAAGGACGTGTGTGTGTGTGTGTGTGTGTGTGTGTGTGTGTGTGTGTGTGTGTGTGTGTGTGTGTTTGCGGGGGTGAAATCGATGATGGAAAAACAGCGACGATTTGCTGTGGTTTAAAGGAGCAAACAAACCTCCTCCTCCTCCTCCTCCTCCTCCTCCTCCTCTTCCTCCTCCTCCTCTTCTAATCTCTTCTCTCTTCTTCGTCTTTCTCATATCATCTTACCCTCCTCCTCTTTCTTCCTTCCTCGTATCTTCTTGTCCTCCTCCTCCTCCTCCTCCTCCTCCTCCTCCTCCTCCTCCTCCTCCTCATTAATCACTCCAGCTAATCATTCCCTTTTGTTTGTTTCCAGTCTCACTTTTTCAACCTTTCTTAATTTTTCATACTTTTTACTCGTGGCCTTATTTGCTAACGTTTTTTTTTTTTTTGCCTAATGTGTGTGTGTGTGTGTGTGTGTGTGTGTGTGTGTGTGTGTGTGTGTGTGTGTGTGTGTGTGTGTGTGTGTGTGTGTGTGTGTGTGTGTGTGTGTGTGTGTGTGTTTAGATTTGTCCTTTGTCTAAATATTTTCTCTCCTAATTCCTTGTTTTGTCCCTCCTATTCCTCCTCCTCATCCTCCTCCTCCTCCTTCTTCCCTTCCTATTTCTCCTTTCCACTCTCCTCATCCCTCTCATTCTCCTTATTTTTTTTCTTCTTTTACCTCTTTCTTGTGCATTCCATTTTAAACCTATTTTTTTTCTTCATATTTTCTTCATATTCCACAAAAAACACATTCTCCTTACCCTCATCTTTTGCTTCATCTCCTTCTCTTCTTTCTCTCCTTCTCCAACCCTCTTCTCTCCTCTTTTACCTCCTTCTTATGTTCACTCCACGTCCTACTTCTCTCCCTCCTTCTCTTTCCTTCCATCTCTCCTTCGTCCAACCCTCCCTCTCTCTACCCTCCCTCGTCCTTGTCTCTCTCTTCTCCCCTCCCTTCTTCCATCTCTCCCTCACTACCTCCCTCTCTCCCTCCCTCCCTCCTTCCTTCGTCCGACCCCCCTTTAACCTTCTCTCTCCCTCCTTCCTTCCCTCCCTCCTTCCTTCGTCCAACCCTCCCTCAGCAAACTATCAGACACGTCACAAATCTGTCTGCGAGGTGACAAGGTAAGCAAATTAAAGGCCAGGTGTAAACATCTTCATTGGACATAACCCAACAGCGGGACGTGACCTGGCCGCGCTCTCCTCGCCCACTCACAAAATAGAGAACTCATTTCCCGCGTCACGGAGAGTGCTCACAAAAACTCCCTCCTCCTCCACTTCCATCCACCACCTCCACTTGCTCCTGCTTCTCCTCCTTTTGCTACTCCTCCTCCTCCTATTCCACTATTTTAACCTCCTCCTCTTTCTTCTCCGATATTCTCTCCTCTTCCTCAATCTCCTACTCCAATATTGCCACCTCCTCTTTCTCTTCCAGTATTCCCATCTCCTCCTTCATCTCCTTATTCACTATTTCCACCTCCTCTTCCTACTCCTCCTCTTCCACTATTTCCACCTCCTCCTCCATCTGCTTTTTCTTCTTTTCCTCCATGATTATCTCTAACTTACACTATCTTCAATGTTACTCTCTCTTTCATTTTCTCTCTATCTTTCTCTCTCTGTATGTACGTGTTCTTTGTATTTCTGTCTGTCTGTCTAGCAACAAAAGCTCCTCTTCTTCCTCTTTCTCCTCCTCCTCCTCCTCCTCCTTCACCGTCTTTACTTCCACCAACTTCGCTACTCTCTACCATTCCCTCTCTCTGCCTACATGTGCTTGTCTCTGTGTCTGTTTGTCTGTCCGTCTGTTTATTTCTGTCTCTGTTTGTCTAGCTGGTTGTCTGTCTGTGTATATGTAAGTTGTGTGTATGTATGTGGTAATTTCTTCATATGCTCGTCTGTCTCTCTCTGTCTGTGGTAACGCAATACACACCTATATACACGCGCCCCCCCCCCCCTCCCCCCACCACACACTACGCTAAATTCCCAAGCATGACCTACGGACCTACGGAATCTTCCAAACTCTTACCATACTAGGAGGCCAAAAAACAACAAAAGAATACAGAATAAAATACAGAATACATCACCGTACGAGTTGTCTGGGGTGGCGGGGGATACACTAGGGAGGGGGAGACGTGGGGTAGAGAGAGGCAAGGTTGAGCTAAGACCTGCACTCACACCTCTGGGAATACCTGCTGGCCGGCGTGTGACTACCTGAACCCCTTCCCACCTGTTCTTTATAGGCTCAAATTGTAAACATAAAGCAGCTTCTTGTAAAATATGTCTGTATAGTTGCTGGAAAAGAGAGAACATTTAAAAACTCTTCAATTTCCCAGATGTTCTTAATAGCCTTAAATTGTCAACGCTCACCCGCTTCTTGTGTATTAATTATGAACCTGCTGAGAGTGGGTGAGCAGCGAGTAGCGGGCTTTTTTTGTTATTGTTTCCTTTTTCTGTGCCCTTGAGCTGTCTCCTTTGTTGTAAAAAAAAAACTCATATTTCCCACCTGCTTCCACCTGCTTATTTTTTTCTCCTTGTCAATACTTAGCAGCTTTTCGTATTATGTGTATGTAGTTGCTGAAAGTGACGAAGCATTAAAACCTCATAAACTTCAAGGTGACTATTTATTAGCTGCAGTAACTATTAACTCAGATTTCCCACCTGCTCTTACGTTCCTCTTTGCCAACATTCAACTGCTTCAAACAATAAGGATGGAGTTGAGTAAAGGCATTCAACAACTACTAAATTTCCAGGTGACTACATATTACCTGCAATAACTAAAAACTCAAATTTCACACCTGTTCACACTTACTCTTTCTTTTCTCTTCACTCAGCAACTTCAACAATAATCATGAAGTTGCTGAAAACATCTGGAGACTGAAAAACGTCCTAATTTCGAGGCACCTCTATTTATTATCAGGAGTAACCATAAACTCAAATTTCCCACCTGTTCACACTTGTACTTTCTTTCGTCTCTTCCAACACTCAACACTTTATATAATTTGTTTGAATGACCAATGAAAGGAGATGAACACCGAGCCCACGCGCAGCTATACCGTACGACCCTATAGCTTAACCTCACCTTAGCTTCTGAAAGTGACTAAACTTGCAAAACCTCCTAAATATCCAGGGAACCATTAACTACCCTGGATAACCACTAAGCACAAACGGAATGAGTCTACGCGTGCTTCCTTCCTCTGGTAATCACGGCCTTAGGTGCATGACGGACGCTTTCCTTCCTCCCACGAACCCGCGAGAACCATGAACCGGGAACGGCGTCTCCTCAGGTCTCTTTGTTTACCTGTTGTACCTGGCTGTCATGCGCTTACTCACCCCGACGCTTGGTTACAGAGCTTTTCCAGGTGTTCATTTTCTTTCGGGTAGATTGTGTTGAGGTTGTGTTGAGTTTTTTGTTTGTCATATGAATTGATTTTCGCCCATTGCAACCTCTTTTCTTCTCCTTTTTTTATATTTTCTTTTCATTCTCCTTTTCTCTTTTCTAGATATGTTTTCTCTCTTTCTCATTCTGCTTTCTTATCCTTTTCTTAGATTCTTTTTTTCTGTCTTCTTTTCCTCCTTCCTTTCTTCCTGATGTTCTTTTTTCTTATTGTTGTTATTGGTCTTGTTTTTTTTCTTTTCGTTTTTATTTTTCTGGTTTATATTTTTGTTATTGTTCTCATTTTCTTGTTCTTATAATCCTGGTTCTTCTTTTTCTTGTTCCCGTTTTCTTGTCTTTAATTTTTCTTCTTCATCCTCTTCATTTTTCTTTTTTCGTATCATTATCATTCCTCCTCCTCCTCCTCCTCCTCCTCCTCCTCCTCCTCGTACCCCTCCCCCTCTGACCGCAATATCCTGTGCCTTTATTTACACAGACGAATGCTTGTTTAAACACACGAGAGTATTTGTTTGCAATTAAAAGCCAGTACGTTATTGAGGAAAAGCAAGATGACAAGGAGGGGGGAGGCAGGGAGCGAAAACGAAGGTAATAAGGAGGAGAAAAAGAGAAAAGGAGGAGAGGGAAAAAGCTGAGAGTGAACGGGAATAAAGATGATAAAATGGAAGAAAAAAGAAAATGAGGAAAAGAAGAATGGTGAGAATGAACAAAAGAGTGCAGAGGAAGGGAAGTAATAAAGAAGGAAGAAAAAAAAGTAAATGAAGAAAGGAAAAACGGGAATGGAGGTGATGATAAGGAAGAAGAAAAAAGGAAATTAAGAAAGGAAAAATGGTGAACATGAGCGGAATTGGAGGTGTTAAAGAGGAAGAAAAAAGAAAACGTAGAAAGAAAGGAGAATGAGAATGAGAATAACTGAGAGGATGGACAGGTAAAATAAAGCAAGGGTGAGGGAGGGAGGGGAGGCACTGGGAGAAGAAATAGGGAGTGTAAAGGGAGAACATAACAGAAGGGTGAACAGAAATGATAAACAGAGGGTGCAGAGGAAGAACAATCGAAGTGTGAAAGAAGTTAGGAAAATTAGAGTCAAAAGCAGAAATTAAGGACAGACAGGAAGGCGGGAATAATGAAGAGGCGTGAGACGGACGAAAAAAGAAGAGGAAATAGATATTAAGTGAAAGCTGCGAGTGTGATACAAGGCTTGGGAAATAACTTGATTCTTGTTATTAGAGCGCGGACATGAAATACACATAGCTGATAACAGAGGAAGGGAGCTGACGCAAAAACAAATATGCTGTAATGGTTTAAAAGAAATATCAACTAAGGAAGGGTTTTTGCCTTAGTAAACTAAAGAAGATGGTCCTTTAAGAAGATTATAACTGTAGTGGTTGTTAGAGGAAGCAGGAGAAAGAAAGAGCTAAGCGAGTGGGAGGGAGAGAGGATGAGGTGGAGAAAAGAGGAGGAAGAGGAAGGAACGAGAAAATCAAGAGAGGAAGAAGAGGAAGAGCAGGATGAAAGGGAGAAATTCTAGTGGGAGTATAGTGGTGTTGAGAAGAGGAGAATGAGATGAAGAAAAGAGGAGGAAGAGGAAGGAACGAGAGAATCAAGAGAGGAAGAAGAGGAAGAGAAGGATGAAAGGGAGAAATTCTAGTGGGAGTATAGTGGTGTTGAGAAGAGGAGAATGAGATGAAGGAGGAAGAGAAGAAGAAGCCAGAGAAACGAGAGGATTAGGAGAGGAAGAACAGGATAAAGAGGAGATATACTAAAGGAGGAGACGGAGGACTGTTGGAAAGAAAAGAAACAGGACTAAGAACAGAGAGAACAGGAGGAAGAACGGGAAGAGGAGGAGAAGCAAGAGAACCAATAAAGGAAGAGGAAGAAGAGAATGAAAAGGAGAACTACTAAAGAAGGAGACGGAGAAGTGTTGGAAAGAAAAGGAACATGAATAGAGAAGAAAGAAGAGAAGGAAGAGGAGAAGGAAAAGAATAAAAAGAGAAAGAACAGGAAGAACAAAATGAAAAGGAGAAAAACAAAAACAAGAAAGGTAGAAATGTTGAAAAGAAAAGGAATCGAACTAAGAACAGAAAAAGGAGGAAGAGGAGGAGGAAGAATAACAGAGGGAGGCGAAATGGCAGAGGAGGAAATGTAACCCCGGTAGCCGCGAAGTTCAATAGGAAATTAAAAGAAAAAAAAAACACCTTGAAATCTCCCGAATAAAAGATTAAGGCAGGAAATCTGGTTCCGTACGTGATAATTCCGACAACCAGGTGGACTTCCCTTACCTGTGAGAAGCCGGAGGGGGGAGGGAGGGAGGGAGGGAGGGAAGGGAATGAGAACGGGAGAGAGATGGAAAGTGTAGGAGAGATATGCCAGAAAAGAAGAAGAAGAAGAAGAACGAGAGAGAGAGAGAGAGAGAGAGAGAGAGAGAGAGAGAGAGAGAGAGAGAGAGAGAGAGAGAGAGAGAGAGAGAGAGAGAGAGAGAGAGAGAGAGAGAGAGAGAGAGAGACGGAGGGAGGGAGGGAGGGAGGGGGAGGGTGCAGGAGGAAGGGAGTGAAGTGAAGGGAAAGGAGAGACGGGTGAAGGAGCGACGAAATAAAGTAGATAAGAACCTTCACTCTGCCTGATCTCCCAACCTTCTGCTCCTCGTCACCGTTCTCTGCTCTTTCCTCTTCAACGTTTTCCCTTTTTTTCTTGTCGTTTCACTTTTCCCCTTCTCCTCCTCACCCTCATTATCTTCCTCCTCCATATCTTTCTTCTTCTATGTATATTATCTGCTTCTCACTCATCGTTTGTCTTAATATTTCAGGTCTTCCTTCTCCTATGTATCCTATGTATCCTATTATGTATCCTATGTATCCTCCTATGTATCCTTCCTTTACCTATGTTTCCTCCTA
The DNA here is from genome assembly GCF_024679095.1 of Eriocheir sinensis. Lineage (NCBI taxonomy): Eukaryota > Metazoa > Arthropoda > Malacostraca > Decapoda > Varunidae > Eriocheir > Eriocheir sinensis. Next base: position 14,487,830 of record NC_066520.1, read on the forward strand.
TGTATCCTTTCTTTTCTTATGTATCCTCCTATGTACCCTATGTATCCTTCCTTCTCCTATGTATCCTATCCTCTTTTCACTCATCGTCTGTCTTAATATTTCACTTCTTCATGTCTAGATTTTTTCCGTGTAACACTGGCCACTAATTAACACGGTCATATATCAGAGGTTAACTTAATAATAGCCTTTACTGAGAACTCCTTTTACCACTTTACCAGCTGATAACAACGACCACGAGCGGAGAAGTCTAAAAAAAAGGTGATTCATGGTTGATAGGAAAGAGAAAAAAAGTCAGTGATGTTTTAGTAAGCTTAGTCGAATTGAAATATGTGTGTTTATGTGAACGACTAACATTCTATTCAGGTACTGCGTGGTAGAGAGAAAAGGAGCATATATATCAAGTAAGTAGTTAGTAGTAGTAGTAGTAGTAGTAGTTAAGTAAGTAGTTTAGTCATTTCTCCTCTGCAAAACTATCTCTGCCACTCTCCCTTTCTTTACCTAGATGGCAATGCTCAGAAACGCCAGAAGACCATAATCCTTAAATACTTTGGCACCCAGGCACACATATTTGTCAAGGCTTTCGTAGGCGTTGTGGGCACTTCCATGGGCGGTAGTTTTATGACCCTGGTGGTGGTTTGACAAAGCTTCTGTATACCATGAACGTGAAACAAAAAAAAAAAGAAAACACTCATGAAAACTCCTTTTGATGACCCTGGTGGCTGTTTGATAAGGCTTCTGTATATCATGAACGAGAGAAAAAAAGAACTTATGAGAATTTCCTTTTCGGCCTTTGGAAATTGATGTGAGAAACGAAAGCAACTGTGAATACCGCTTTTTTTTCTACAGTAAACAGCTCAAAGGCAAAAAGAAAAAGAAAACAATAATGAAAAAAAAAACAGCAAATCACTTCAATCTCTGTGCGGGTTAAGAAACTTGCCATATGAGGAAAGACTTAAACAATTACTCTTGCATTCTCTACAAAGGCGGAGGGCGCGAGGAGACTTGATCGAAGTTTGAAAATGGATGAAGGATGAATAGGAATGGTATTAGTAAGGTCCTGGTGGTAAGAGAACCGGGTAGGACACGTAGTTATCAACGGAGTGGTAGATGAATGGAACATGCTTGCCAGGCATGGTGTGAGTGCAAATACGATACACATATTAAAAAAAGAGACGAGATAAATTCATGAATGGTGATGTTTTGTTGGTTCACAGGAGCTGCCTTTCACGGACCTACCCGCCTCGTGGAGACTCCTTGTGATTTCCAGTGACGTGTGTGTGTGTGTGTGTGTGTGTGTGTGTGTGTGTGTGTGTGTGTGTGTGTGTGTCTGTCTGTCTGTCTGTCTGAACATTTTTTTTTTTTTAGCGATGCAGTGTAGTGTAAACGATTAAAAAGGGTACAAGAGCAGGACAGGGAGCACACCAAGACCAAGGAAAAATTATTAAAGGAGGAAATGTCATGAAATTCCGAGAAGGAGAAGAAGAACGTTGAAAAATGGTTCCTAATTGTGGCCGGCGCATATCACGGAAAATAATTACGATCAAATTATCTTCTTAAAAATTCCTTAGTATTATTAAATATGTAAAGCAGACCAGGACAGGAAAGTGGGCGAGAAAACTCATATGTTACATGAGAATGACGGAAAAAATATAGTAGAGGAAGAAAGTGGAAAAAAATTAATGTAAGGAAAATGGTGTAATCATCCTTTTTGTGTATGATAGCAGGGCAACCAGTAATTAATCTGTCAACATAAAATATTAACGAGGAAAATATTCAGTTGCGCAGTATGTTGCTAAATATGGTAAATATCGGCCGATGCGGAGAAGAAATGAGACTGAGGGAAGAAATATTTTAACTTAAAACACACGGAGTCGTCACAACTAACTCCACTAACATATCATTACCACTCTCATTATACCATCACCATCAACACTGCCTTCAAGCCATCGTATTATACCTTGAGAGCCATCATTACTATCACCATCATCAAAAAAACAAGTCATCATACCTAAGTTACCATACATTACCTCTAAACATTAATGATCGTCCTTCTATAAGTAAATGTATATGTATGAATATGGATATGCATTACAACAAGAAGTATTTATCAAACTGAAGGAGTCTTTAAGAGACTTTTCCTTCTTATAGCTTCTTCATTTTTCTTATTTTATTTTGCGAACAAAAAATTTGGCCTAAAACTATTTCATCTCAACCTCCAGGAACTTCATTATTGTCGACCCGCCGTCTAGAAACTCAAAACACTGACAGTTTCAAATAAAGAGACGCGCCAAGACGAGAAAGAACTTAAAGGAGCTGCCATGAGCCCTCTCGCCCAGACACAGGAAGACTCGTAAAGTGGAGCCATATTTTTTAACGGTTAAGGAGGCAGCTTAGGGGCAAAAAACAAAAACACACAAAAAAAAAACAATAAATAAAAAAAACTTTGAACCCGCTAAACATTCTACAGCGCAGTGACGATAAATACTAAATCACCGTAACTTTTATGAAAACAATTAAACTAAATAAAGAATACTTACCAGCGAAGTGTAAGTGATACCAGTCGTTTGAACCCCGAGGAAGGAATAGGAAAGAAAATTAATGACGAAAATATTACTTTTTTGGTAAATAAGACAGTATATAATAATAATAATAATAATAATAATAATAATAATAATAATAATAATAATAATAATAATAATAATAATAATAATAATAATAATAATAATAATAATAATAATAATAATAATAATAATAATAATAATAATAATAATAATAATAATAATAATAATAATAATAATAATAATAATAATAATAATAATAATAATAATAATAATAATAATAATAATAATAATAATAATAATAATAATAATAATAATAATAATAATAATAATAATAATAATAATAATAATAGAGATAATAAAATAATGAAAATAATAATAATAATGATTATGTGGATGAGAGATAATTATTAATAGAAGTAACATTAGTATTAGTATAAGATGTAACAGGAGGATGAAGCCAGGAATGATGTAAAGGCGTATGAAATAGCAGCCTCAAGTCAGTGCACAAGAGACAGAAGCAGAGAGAGGCAGAGAGGCGGAGGTGAGACAGAGAAGGAGAAAGAGAAGAAGGAGGAGGGGGAAGAAGCCGACGAGTGGTAGCAGTAGCAGTAGTAAGAGACAGAGGAGGAGGGAGAGGAGGGGAAGAAGGAGCAGGAGAAAGAGCAAGAGGGAACAAGAGGAGGAGGAGGCGGCGGAGGAACTTGGAGACTCAACTCGGCGTGCAGAAACAGAGAGAGAGGCAAGTCGAGTAAGCGCCTCGTAAATAGCTCGCCGCGGGTTGCCCCCAGCGTAACAGATCTGTTTGGATGGCGCGTGGAGGGGGACAGACGAGCCGCCACCTGCCAACTTGCCGGGCCAGCGCGCGAATTTTAGCACAAAGTTGGGATGGAACTGCAAAACTTGTGAGCCAGAGAGAATCAACGGGAGTCCTTAGAGCTACAGAGAGCTATATCTTTTTTTTTCTTCTTCACCGGAGGGGGAGGAGGAGGAGGAAGAGGAGGAGGAGAAGGCAGAAGGTTGAGGCGAGAGAGAGAGAGAGAGGAGGAGGAGGTTGTGGTGTGTGGATAAGAGGCGGTGATAGCATGCAGTGGTGGAGAAAGTTCCTGTGGTGGTGGTGGTGGTGGTGGTGGTGAGATAATGCGTTAAGAGGAGCAGGACAGTTGAAATGAGGAGGACAAGAGGTGGACGATAAGTAGGAGAGGGAGGAAAAGTATGAGGAGGAGGAGAAGGAGGATGGAGGAGGAGGAGGAGAGAGGCCAAGAAGGAGGGAAAATAAAATGAGAGGAAGAGCAAAGGAGACAAGGAGGGAAGGAAAAAAAGTAGATAAATGAGGCAGAAAATGAGGAGGAGAACGAGGAGGAGAAGCAGAAAGAGGAACTGGAGAACAAGGAGAAGGAAGAGAGGCAGAAAGAACACGCACACGCACACGCACACACACACACACACACACACACACACACACACACACCGAAACAGCAAGAGAATGAAGAGGGGACGCAGATAGTGAAAGAGGAAGGGAAGGAGGAGGAGGAGGAGGAGGGGGGGGGCGCATGAGTGAGGTAAGAGGAGAGAGAGAGAGGAAGACATGGAAGAGAAGGCACGAAAGGAGGGAAGGAGGGGAGGAAGGGAGGGGAAACTCATCCATATCCCCTGTTCCACCTCTCAGGGCGCCTTCCCGTATCTCAGCGCCCTCTGAACGGCTTCTGTGCCTTCGCCCCTTTGAAGTTCTTTCCTTCTTTCCAGGGGAGTTTGCGGGTCGCTGGCGGTACGGGTTACGGGGGAGACAGGTGTGAAAATCGGGGAATGGTGAGAGACAGAGAGAGAGAGAGAGAGAGAGAGAGAGAGAGAGAGAGAGAGAGAGAGAGAGAGAGAGAGAGAGAGAGAGAGAGAGAGAGAGAGAGAGAGTAAAGAAAGAAAGCAAGAAAGCAAGACAGACAGAAAGAAAGAAGGAAAGAACCAGACAGACAGAGAGACAAAGACTTTAACAGACATGGGACATAAAATAACAAAAAAATATTAAACCCAGACTCACAAAACTGAAAACACAAAGAAATTGAGGAGGAACAAAATACTGCAGGACAAAAAAAAAGCGAAAGCACACAAACATGAAAGCGAAAATCGACAAAAACAAAACAAAACAAAACAAAGTACAAAGAGAGATAGAGAGAGAGGGAGAGAAAGAGGGAAAGAAAACCACAGTCACATCACACCTCGGTTGGGCGGGGAGAAAGGAGGCAGGGAGGGAAGGAGAGAGAGAGAGGGAGAGGGAGAGAGGCAGGCGAGGCGAACCAGGGAAAGAGGGAAAGCGAGGGGAGGGAAGGAGGGAAGAGCGGCAAGGAGGGAGGGAGGAAGAAAACGACTCCACGCCACCACCGGCTGAACAACTATCAAAGGGTTGCTATTAATCTTGATGCTGGCTGCGAGGAAGGCGAAGGGAAGAGAGGAGAGAAGAGGAAAGAGGCTGGGAGGGAAGAGGGGAGAGAAAGGGGAGAGTAGACGAGGGAATGACCAAAGGCGGAACGGCAGTGAATCTTGGGGGAGAGGAGAGGGAAGAGAAGACGAGGAGTAGTGTAGAGAAACTGAGAGAGGGAAAGAGAGAGAGGCGAGAATGAGGAAAGGAAAGGTGTAGCGGGGAAACATAGTGGATATAAAAGAGGGTGAAGAGGCGCAGGGCGAGTAAAAGTTAGGCAAAGAATGTGACGGAGAAAATATAACCAAAATATGAAGGTTGTCAGGAAGGGGATAAGGAGAAAAGTGGAAATGCTGCAGCGAAGGCACGCGAGGCGACACGGAACAATAGAATAATACAAATCACAGAATATAAAATGTGATGAAAGGAACACGTGTAACAAAGGAACGAAGTGATATTGAAATCCTACCACTGCAAATTATTTTACCTCATTTTGCGAGGAAAATTTTTTAATCGAAATGGACAAAAGAGTTACGATTGTCATGGTACAGGAGTGTAATGGATGATACTGACAGTGATGGTGACGATAATGATGACTAACAAACTATGAGTATGATTAATAATGATTACTATATAAAAATAATAAGGATATTAATAATAATGATAATAATAATAATAATAATAATAATAATAATAATAATAATAATAATAATAATAATAATAATAATATTATTATTATTATTATTATTATTATTATTATTATTATTATTATTATTATTATTATTATTATTATTATTATTTTTATTACTGTTGTTGTTGTTATTGTTGTTGTTGTTGTTATTATTATTATTATTATTATTATTATTATTATTATTATTATTATTATTATTATTATTATTATTATTATTATTATTATTATTATTATTATTATTATTATTATTATTATTATTATTATTATTATTATTATTATTATTATTATTATTATTATTATTATTATTATTATTATTATTATTATTATTATTATTATTATTATTATTATTATTATTATTATTATTATTATTATTATTATTATTATTACTGTTATTATTACTATCATTATTATTATTATTACATACACTAACGTTCACTGATCCAAATCTAAAGCAATCCATACCAGGCATAACAGGCGCCACTATAAAAAAAATTGCCTGCGCCATAGCGGGCTTGGGCCGTCCACTAGCTAAGCCTACCGGCGCTATAGGCTGAGATGTAAAAAAAAAAAAATCCCTATCTCTCTTACCATAACCATCACCACCAAGCCACCCACTAGCACTCCACCCTCTAACACACCACCACCACCACCACCGCCGCCCCCATTCATTATGCAGTATCAGATGCAGGCGCGGGGCAGGCTGGGTCACCCCCCTCGACCCGGAGAGCCGCGGCCAGCCCAGGGGCAGCGGGGGGAGTGTGTGTGCGGGGCCCTTGGCGGGGGATTGATACAACGGCGATACGGGCTGAGCACACACGCCCCGCGCAGCCTCCACACGCACTCCTGTTGGCCCACGTCACTCAGGGCGGCCTTAGCATGGTCATTAGGCGCTCAGGAGGAAGGCTGAGAGGCGGCGAGGAGGCGAGGAGGGCAGTTATGGCCTCTGAGTGGGGTGGAGGAGGAGGAGGAAGACCAGGAGGACGAGGAGCAGCGTTGCCAAATTATCGTACTCATCGCATTGTATTTTCGTAGTTTCGGACCGATAACTATGGCAAAAAGGAAAAAAAAGAGCATCAATAAATAACAGCTTTAACGCTAACTTCAATTTTCTATCGTTATTTGTGCAGGTACGAGAGTTTGAGGCTTAAAAATGATAAATACGATGTGGTGAATACGATAATCTGGCAACGCTGACGAGGAGGAGGAGGGAGAGGCGAAGGAGGATGAGGTTTATCTGGGGTGGATGGAGAAGAGTTGGATGAGGATTGAGAAAGCCAGTTTGTGAGAAGGTGGAGAGTTTGGAAGGTTTCGGAGGTGGTTGGGGGAGTAGAGGAGGATGGGGAGAGAAGGGGAGGGATGGGGAGGGGTGAAGGGATCGCCAGGGATGGTGAAGACTCGCTGGAGAGGCCTGGAGTGGGGTGAAGAGGGCTAAAAATGGGGTGGAGTGGGGTGAGAGGGCTGTTGGCGTCGGGGAAGAGAGGAGTTTGAGAGAAAGAAGAAAAGAAAAATGAGGCGGATGACTACGAGAAAATACTATGAGGGTTTGAAGAAGAAAATTCGGGGTCCTTTTAAAAGCGGTGGGCCTCTTTCTTTTTCTCCGAGATCTGTCTGTTACTTTTACTTCTGTTGGCAAGGAAAAGAAAAATCAAGTTCACGTATTTTCTGCTCCGTATAAAATGACTCTTAATCGATTTACTTTTGTGTGAAGATTGTCAGAACGGTTTTGATTTTTCAGATAGTAAATATTATGCAAAAGTCGAAAAAAAATCTCTCTCTCTCTCTTATCTGTAACTAAAGTAAAATGATACAAATTTCTTCCTTTCTTCCTCGCCTGAACAAACTCTGAAAAAGTCCACTGACAGCGTCGAGGGTGTGAGAAGGAGGTGGAGGAGGAGGAGGAGGAGGAGGAGGAGAAGAGAGGAGAGGAGAGGATCATGAGTAAGGAATAGGAGGTACACGAGAGAAGGAACGCGAGGATCGGTTGAGGGAATAGGATCTAAAGAAAAAAAAAGAATATGAAGACAGATATCGAGAAAGGAGGATGTGAATAAAGAGTGAATAATAAACAAAAAAGGAAAAAAACAAAAGGGAGAAGCCATCACAACACAAGTCTACTACCTCTGAAATTCCTCACACCAGTATAAAAGAACAGCTATAGGGATACTACTAATACCACTACAACTACTACTATCACTACCACTTCTACTACTACTACTGACGAAGGCGCAGAAAGAAGAGGAACAGCGATATGGAAGGTAGTGGTGGTGATGATGGCGTTTGAACTAACACACCAAATTCATCACCTTCTGGGACGCTTTTTATGTACACGAATTCAACGCCACACATTTTGGATAGTAAAGGTAAGTTATTAGTGCTTGGCTTGTTCACCTGTGGCTCCCTGTTTTCTCTTGGGATGACAGGGGGCACTGTAGTAAAGGGGGCCGACCAGGACTATGATCACCTGTCTATAAATGGAACTTAAGTCTTCTTCAGTGAAAGCTTAAAATTGAGGGTACAACACCGACACTCTCTCTATCTTCCTCTCTGTTCCCTTTCATCCAACCCAGTCACTCACATTCCTAACTCTGTCTGGCCTTTCTTTCTCCTTCTCCACTTTCCATTTTTCTCTTTCTCCCTCCAAGGCTTTCTTTCACTATATTTCAGATTTCATGTTCTTCCTTTCCTTCTCATTCTCACTATCCTTTCACCCTCCTCCTTCGGTCTTCCCTTCTATTACTTCACTCCTTCTTTCCTTTCCTTCCCTTCCTTCTTTCTTCTATATCTCTCTCCAGTTTCTTCCTTCATACAAGTCCTTCATTCCTACATCCATATACATCCTTTCTCCTTTCCTCCTTCCTTCCCTCCTCTACTTCTCCCAAACCTTCCTTTCGCTTATTTTCATTTTCTTTCTTTTCTCTCAATTTTCCTCCTCCCTGTCTTCATCCCTCCCTTCCCCCGTCGTACCCTCCTTTACCCTTCTCCCCTCTCCCTTCTTCCCTCCTCCCATTCTCCATCCCATCCTCCCACTCTCCCTCCCTCACTTCATACCCTCCCTGTGCCCCTCTCTCCTTCCTTCCCTCCTCCTCCTCCTCCTCCTCCTCCTCTGCCTCCCTTTCTCACACACGTCATTGCCCCGCCACAGCCTCGAATAATTAGCCAATCAGCGCCCAGCATTTTTTCAAGGGAGGGTTTGAGGGGGTCGAGGGGGGGGGGCACTGTTGACTCTCCCTCGCGCCGTGTTCCAACAATCTGACAGAGCAACTCTTTAGAAAAACATTCGCTTTGTCCACGATTAAGACACATGAAGACAAATACTTGAGTTGTATTTTTTTTCTTATTCTCTCTCTCTCTCTCTCTCTCTCTCTCTCTCTCTCTCTCTCTTTGATGTGTGTGTGTGTGTGTGTGTGTGTGTGTGTGTGTGTTCGTGTCGCGGGCCCGTAATCACAAGCAGGATTGGAAGAGGTTTCGATCCTTTCGGTAAACTAAGGAAGAACAGAATTAGAAGTACATTTTTTTTTTGTACATTTTTTTTTAACGGAATATCCTACGACCAAAGGATTCCGTGCCCTTAGACTTCAAATTGAGTCCAACCAAATAAATATACATAGGAGTTTAAAGGGATCCCTAACAAAATTTAAAGACATGATTTTACTGATGAAATATCAAGACCATTTTTTTATTTTATTATTTCGGTCGACGCTAAACAGAAATGAGTCAGTAAAGTTAATTTATGTTTGTTGAGCGTGCAAAGACATTACTGGACTTAATGAATGGCTACCGCGGGCTGCTGAGACGTAATGAAGACACACACACACACACACACACACACACACACACACACACACACACACACACACACACACACACATACACCCCTCCCCCAACGCAGTAACCCTTCCCCCACCACACACACATACACACAGTAGTCCCCCCCCCCCACACACAGAAACACACAAATATACACACATCTAAAAACAACCTACGTACACTATAAAGAAATCCTTAGTTTTGGAAAGGTCAACAATGAGGCAAACCATATATCCGTTTTCTTCACCCTCCTCCTCCTTCTCCCCTCCCCTCATTTCCCTCCCTCCCTCTCTCTCCCCTTCGTGTGCTCCAGTTCCCTCCTCCATATCCCGTGTTTGCTCCGTCCTCATCCATCCTCACGCCGCGGACGGGCCGGGCAGGCGAGGGTGACAGTGGAGAGCGGCAGGTAAGGGAGCGAGGGAGGGGCGCGCGGACAGGTAAAGACAATAGATAATGACAAATACAGGACCCACAGGTAAGTTCGAGAGACGAAAATCTGATGGTGATCTTTGCAGGTACACACGACGCCTAATATGGACTGACCAGCACAGGTGAGTCACACGCTTTTACAGGTAGAAAACGTTAGGGAATAATTTTTTTTACAGCAAAGGCATCAGCTCAAGGGCAAAATGAAGTAATAATAAGAAAAATGGTCGGCTAAGCACTGCCCCTATAAAAAAGAGTTCAGAATAGTGGCCAAAAGAGAGGTCAATTTCAGGAGGAGAGGTGTCTCGATCAACAACATCAGACAACAGGTAACACTCCATACAGGTAAGGCTGAAACAGGTGACTCACATGCATTCACAGGTAGAAAACGGTAAAAAAGAATCAATGAATAACAAACGAGGGAAAGCAACCAGAGCAAACAGTAGGCAACACCCCAAACACATCAAACAAGACGCGAGAGGTGAAAGTGAAGCAGGTGAATCAAGAGCAATCACAGGTAGAAAAACGGTAAAAAGAAACGATATATTACAAAAACGAGGTAAAAGCAGTAACAGAAGACACACAGGTAACACTCCAGAGACAGCAAACAGGAGGCGAGAGGTGGAGATCACAGGTAAATATAAAAAGTGGGTAGAATTCACAGCTTTTTCTGCGACCAGGTAAGACTCAGGTGGACGACGGGTCAAGAGAAAGGCAGGCAGGCAAGCAGGCAAGTAAGGCAGGCAGTGTTCGTAGGGTCAATAGGCAAATCCACAGAGACAAACCTAGCAAATAAGACCTCCGGGTAAGGTGTTGAACAGGGAAAGACAGAGAACGAAAGCAATCAAGGGTCTGTCCAGCGTCCAGCCCCTCCTGTCCACGCGAGGGGGCTGGGAGGAAGGACTCGAGTGGCCGGCTGTGACACTCCAAAGGGCTGAGGCTGGAGTGGACAGGGCGTGAATGAGTGGAGACTTGAGAAGGGGGTGGAGTGTAGAGGTAAGGATGAGGCTGATTGGGCTCGGTGTTAGGGGAGGAGGAAGGTGCGTGCGGAGGCGACAAACTGAGGAGAAAAAGGCGAACGAGGGATTGTCGACTAAGGGAAAAGGAGGAGCTGGAAGTGATAGGTTTGTAGGCAGGAAGAAAATAGAGTGTGAGATGGAATTCTTCGGCGTGTGAGAACTCTGATTGGAAAGGAAGGGACGAGGGGGAAAGGTGTGAGTTAACTGATACGAGAGACGTGTGCTGGGTGGAGAAAAAGGATGAGGATGAAGGGTCGAAACAGAGAGAAATAGAAACGTTGAAATGAAACGATTGTAGATGGATACGAGTAGAAGGAGAATATAAACAGAGGAATAGAAACGGAGAAATGAAAGGATTGAAAATGGAAAGGAAGAGAATAAAGAGAAGAGAATACAGTTAAACACTCACGTAGAAATGAAAGGATTGAAAATGGAAGGGAAGAGAATAAAAAGAAGAGAATACAGTTAAATATACACATACACACACACGCACTCACCTCTCTGTTGACAATAGGGGAAGCCTCTCTAGGTGATGAGACCTAAAAACAAACAAACAAAAAAAAAAAAAAAAAGAGATGAGTAAACACAGTGAGTCAATCTGAGTAATGGGACCAATTTATTACTGCCAAAACAGGAAAAAAAAATCATTATTCATTATATCAGCTGGTTCGAGCGGTCATGCAGTTGGCGGAAGAATTAATGTGTGTGTTTGTTTGTTTGTTGCAATAATTCAATAGCGAAAGAGCTTTAAATTTTCTGTCTGTCTGTCTGTCTCTCTCGATCGTTCTTTCTCTCTTCCTCTCTTTCTCTATCTCTTTCTCTCTCTCCCCCTCTCCCATCCACTCTAACTTCACTCTCTTTACGGCTCTTCCCCTTGCCTCTTCGCGTTGTTGGCTTCACTTCCCTCCTCCTCCTCTTCCTCCTCCTCCCTGAGCTATACGGCCTCTTTCCTCCCTTTCCTTACTTCTCTTTTTCTCTTTCTCGTTTTCCTCTCTGAGTTGCCTGGTATATACGTTCTGACACTACTTCTCTTTCCTCCTTCTCTCCCTTCCTTCCCTCCTTCTCTCCCTTCCTTCCCTCCTTCTCTCCCTTCTTCTCCCTCCCTCCTTCCCTCCCTGGCCTCTCTTGTTGATAGTTTAGTGTTTGTTTGCACGAGAGCGAACGTCTGCTCATTTTTTTTCTTCATTTTTTTTCTTCATTTTTTTTTATTCTAAAGCCATCATTCGAGATTAGTTTTTAAGATTTGTGTTTTCGTCTCGCGCTTAGATTTTTTTTCGTGTGTGTGTGTGGGGGGGGGGGGGGGGGAGGGGCGAGGAAGGGAGGGGGAGGGAGAGGAGGAGGGTGGATGTTTGTTGGGGGGGGAGGAGGAACGTGTGTGTGTGTGTGTGTGTGTGTGTGTGTGTGTGTGTGTGTGTGTGTGTGTGTGTGTGTGTGTGTGTGTGTGTGTGTGTGTGTGTGTGCTTAGGAGAGATGGAGAAGGAAGAGATATTAGTGTAGGAGGGTGTCAGCTGTTCACTCCTCCTCCTCCTCCTCCTCCTCCTCCTCCTCCTCCTCCTCCTGACAAAGCAGCTTCCTGACGTGCCGCAACCTTGAGCGAAGAACCTCATTATGCAAGGCCCCGCTGACTCGCTCCTGGTGGTGGTGGTGGTGGCTAATGGTATGCCGTGGCTGCGCCTCGCTAATGGTGGCGGTGGTTAATGAGTGTGGTTAATGGGTGTGGTTAATAGGTGTGGTGGCGTGCGCGTCCCTGAGTGTGTAATGTGTGGCTAATGGGTAGTCACGGCGCTATATACACTGGCGTAAACACACACACACACACACACACACACACACACACACACTTTACTCTCAAGCAAGGCACGGCACACACTCTAAAAAACACGTTACAACAAGAAAACTAAAAGGAAATATGGATAAAGTAAAGGAAAATAGAAGGAATCATATACTGAAAATTTGTAAGAAGAAGAAAAATAATAGAAAAATGTCGCCAGTGAGTAAACAAAAAAAATATTAACAAAACACCCAAGAAGAAGGATCGAAACCATTAACAAGAAAAACAAGGGAAGAAAACGATGAAATTACTTAACAATGAACAAAAATTAACAACTTCCCCCCAAATCAATGTAAGTCGCAACACCATTTTAAAGGAACAGTAAAAGGCGCGCAAGAGGAAGCTGAAACATAAAGACAAAACAAACATTCAAAAGTCTGCCTCTAAAAACCTTCATCACTAAGTCTCCTGTTGATGGTGATGATGATGGTGATGTTGGTGATGATGGCTCTCTTGGTGCTGATCCCGCGGCTGAGACTCCTCCTCCTCCTCCTCCTCCTCCTCCTCCTCCTTCTCCTCCTCCTTGTTTCCTATTGCCTCCTTTTCTACTTTCCCTTCCTTCCTGTCTTTCCAGTTTCTTTCCTCCATGCGTCCGTTTCTTCTTCTTTTTCTCTTCCTTCCTTCTTTTCTTATCTCCTCTCTTATCTTCCTCTTTTTATTTCCTCCTCCTCCCCTCCTTTTCCTCTCTTCCTTTCTTCTTTCCTCCACACTTCCGTTTCTTCTTCACTTCCTTCCTGCCTGTCTTTCTTTTCATCTCACTTCTTATATTTCTCCTCTTTCCTTTTTTCTGTTTCTCCTCCTCCTCCTCCTCCTCCTCCTCCTTCTGCCACCTTCCTGACGGCGTAAAAGATGACGAACAGCGACAACAAACAGCCGAAGAGGAGTGTTTGTGGCTCTCGTCAGTGCAGACAAGAAAACAAACACTCCACACACACACACACACACACACACACACACACACACACACACACACGCACGCACACACACACCACCGACGATACTGCGAAATAGGTCTCCCTCTCTCTCTCTCTCTCTCTCTCTCTCTCTCTCTCCTATATTTCCTGTCTGTTCTTCAATTTCCTTCCTTCCAAACATCCTTTTCTTCTTCTTTTTTTATTTTGCTTCAATCCTCCTTCCTTTCCCCCCTCCTCTAACTCCCGTCTTTGTCTCCTTCTTTCCTTCCTCTTTGCCCTTTATTCTTTTTTCCTCCCAGATTTCTTTTTCTTTCTCTCATTTCTTCCCGTTTTTAACCTTTTTTTTCCTATTTCCCTTTTGCTTCATTCCTTCTTACTTCCATCCTTTCCTGTCATTTTATCTCTTTCATATACTTCCGTAGGTAAAGAGAGGAAAAAGGAAGGAAATGGAAAGAAGAGAGGTGAGGGGAGGAAGAGGAGGTGGAGGTGGGAAGGAGCAGGAAAAGGAGGAGGAGGGTGGTCTAAGGGGCGGCTCTAAGTAACAAGGTCTGGGAGTTGTTTGCTTGCACGGCTCAGTAGGTGTTGACGGTCTGTCTGTAGGTGGTGGGAGGGCTGTGGCGGTGGTGGTGGTGGGTGTAGGAGGTTGGCTAGAGAGGCGAGAGGAGAACAGCAGAAGTAAGAAAAAACTGAGAAAAAAAGGGAAAATAAGAGATGTGGGCTTGAGGGTCCTAGAAGCAAGGAGAGAAAAAGCAAAAATAATAGAAGAAGAAATGGAAAAAATAGATGTGGACTTGAGGGTCTTAGAAACAAGGTGAGAAAAGGCAGAAATAAGAAAAGGCGAAATGGAAAAAAATAGATGTGGACTTGAAGGCGAGAGCAAAATGGAGAGACCAGTGGAGAAAGGAAAAGATTAGAAAGAAAATAAGAGGAAAAATTATACGTGAACCTCAGAGACAAAATGCAAATAGTAAAAATTAAAACCGGTAACCAATAGAAACGAAAAAAGAGGATAAGGAAAAAAAGGATAAATGAGGCAATTGGGAAAACTAAAGAGAATATAGTAGTGAATGAAATCAAATAAAACGATAAAAAGAAAATAAGATAATAAAAATAATGAACGAAAATGAAAAGATGAAATAAGATTAGAGGAAAAAATAGTTTGAAGATGAAACTAAAAGAAGAAAAAGAAAAAGTAGGATTAAGAAAAAAAGAGAAAGGAGAGACAGAGAGGGAGAAGAGAGGAGGAGGAGGAGTCTAGTTAAGACATTCTGAAGGGAGGAGGAGGAGGAGGAGGAGGAGGTTGCAAGGGGTGAGGAAGGAAGAGAAGAAGCGGGTGGTCTGCATCTTTGTTTATGAGGCTAGTAAGGAGGGATAGTGTGTGTGTGTGTGTGTGTGTGTGTGTGTGTGTGTGTGTGTGTGTGTGTGTGATTATTCTTCGATCAATCAGCTTTGTGTGTTTATCTTTACCCTCCTGTGTGAAGCTCCTCCTCCTCCTCCTTCTCCTCCTCCTCATCTTCCTCCTCCTCCTCCTCCTAACGGTTATACAAATCCTGAGTAAATTGAACGTAAATACGAGAACGGTTTATGCACGTGTTCCTTCACAAATAAAAAAAAGACAATACACAAATAAACGTTATATTACTATTGAAGCAAACATCAGCAAACCATACTAATGAGGGAAGGAAGATTAAGCAAGAATACGACAAAAACAAAAAAAAAGGCCTGTAACATATAGGAGGAAAAGAAACAATGAGGAAAATGAAGAAAATATAATAGGGAGAGAAAGACCGGTTGGAATAATATAAGAAAATGGAAGTGTTTGGATTATGATGGAAGAAAGGAAGAAGGAGAAAGAAGAAAAGATAACAGGCACATAATATATTAGACGCAGAGAAAGCTAAGAAAGAAGGAGAAACAAGAGGAATTTAAAGAATGGTAAGAATTTATATAGAGGGAAGTTTATGGACGTGATGAAGAAAAGGAAGAGACTCTAAGAAAAGACAGAGGTACAAAACTTACAAAAGGAAGAAATGGAAATAAAGAAGAAAAAAAAGAGAGGAAGAGTGTCATGATTTCATCATTCAAGGAACAGCCCGGGGAAAAATACCGCGGAAGTGACCGCCATTTTGATTGAGAGAGCGGGAACTCAGCCCCTCACCAAGGCGGGAAAACCAGGCAGGCGGGAACAGCGCGCTATTTCAAATCATATTCGTTATTACTGCCAAAGCTGAGCTATGTGTGGGATGCATGACCCACTAATACCTAGTGCATGATGTTTAGGTTATTAATAAATAATAATCCATAGCCGTTAGGGCGTTTTAGCGTAAGTGTTACACAGAAAACGAGATGTCTGTATGGCGAGAGTTGGCATCTTAACCGCGGCCGGGGCGCTGAGCATTGTGGGTCTTGCCGCTCCCCGCAGCATCTTCCTCCGAGACTTCACCGCGTCGAGACGTCCCTCACCAGCCTCCCTTACTACGTGTCTATCGTGGTGGTTTTCCTGCTTTGTAGTATCCACAAGTCCAGAGTGACTGTGTGCTGCAAGCGAGGGAAGCCGTTGGGAGGTAAGGAGGGCACGGCGTGTTGCAGAGAGGAACGAGAGAGGACTGAAGAAGGACTCCAGGGCTCCAGACCACGAGGTAGATCAGGTGTGGCTCCCGTTTCACCCACCTACAGCTAAGTAATCTATTTGCATAGGATGTTTTAAGATAGATAGCTAGGTTGCTGTGTGCCTGGGATTAATTAATTATTCTTAATTTCCAGCGAGTTTCTTTGTTTCTTAAATAAACTTAAGAGCTGGTTCATCTGGTCTTTGCTTAACCTATGAGAGAGGTGACTGGTCAGAATTAAATATAATAAGTGACTAGAGGGGCTGCGAGTCTGAGAACTCAATTTTCAGATACTTAATTTAAAAATTTTATTGCTGAGAATTTACGGGATTCTCAAGAAGTCCAGACCTTTCAAGAACCCCACAAAGAGAAAGGCCAGTAAGAATATAAAAAGAAGGAAGTTCATGGTAGGTGGTAAAGGAGGGAAAGAGGAAGAGAGGAGAGAGGATACACAAGAAGGATGGGGAGAGACTGACACCAGGGAAGAGAGGGAGAGGGAAGGAAGGAAGGAGGTGAGATAAAGCTGGTTGATGCTCTCCTCTTTCCTCCCCTCCTCTCCCTCTCCCCTCCTCTCCTTCTCCCCTCAGTGTGATGATGAGCTGCTTCCTCTCATATGATCAATAAATCCCGCCCTAACAAGCAAGCACGATAATTAGGGAAGGGGAGACTATGCCATGTTGCCCATCACCAATTTGCCGCTTAATGACTGCCTGTACGTGATAGATAAACAGATAGACAGATAGATATACAGATTGAGACAGAGAGAAGGAGTTAAAGATGGATAGATAGATACATAGAGAGTGATACATATATAATTCTAAGCTCCTGAGTTTTGTGAAAGTAAACAGATAGTTAAATAGATTAGTTTTACAGTAAAGAAAACAGCGCAAGAGCAAAAAAAAAAAAAAAAAAATCCCCCTAAATACTGGCCCTATACTGATTGATAGAAAAAGAGAGAGAGAGAGAGAGAGAGAGAGAGAGAGAGAGAGAGAGAGAGTTTTTAGTATGTGAATTTTGAGAAAGTAAGACCTAAGAAAGCAAAATAACAATAATAGAAGTTAAATGAAGAACAGAAGGAGGACGAAGAAGAGGAGGAGAAGGAGGAGGAGGACGTGGTAAAAAAAAGGCAAAAAAACAACAGCCACGAACAGCAACAGAAGGAAAAGGAGGCGGCGGAAGATCAAGTAATATAAGAAAAAAAAACTTGATATACGAGCACACAAAAAATCTAAAGGAAGTGATAACAATTTACATACATTACCAGACTTTACAATGACATCTTAATTCACACACACGAACACACACACACACACACACACACACACACACACACACACACACACACTCCCCCTCCTTCTCACACACACTTCCACCCTCCCCCCATACACTCCTCCCCCCTTCCCCTTTCCCGCCCTCACCCTTCGGAACCGGTATGTTTTATCTCCCTCTCGAGCGGTATTGGCGGAGTGGCAGGAATTATGGCAGCGAGGCAGGCAATTTCCTCAGCGTTTCTGGCCATTACGTCTCAATAAGAACCGAAAACGATGCCCCGTGAGCCATCTGGCGGGCCGAGGGAGAACTATTAGGCGAGGGAAAGGGATGGGCATAGGTTTGAAAGGGAGAGGGAGGGAAAGGGCTGGGTAGCATTGGAAGGGAAAGGGCAAAATACGATCGGAAGGTAAAGAGAAGAGAAGGGAGGGAAAGGGCAGAGTAGAACTGAAAGGAAAAAGGAAGAGGATTGGGTATATATGACTGTAAGGGAAAGGGAGGGAAAGGATAGACTAAGATTGGAAGGGAAAGGGAGGGGATAGGACAATGGGGTTGGATGGGAAAGGGAGGGGAAGGACTCGATACAGCATTGGACGGGAGAGGAAGGGAGAGGAGTGGGCAAAAAATTGGAAGGGAAAGGGATGAAGAGTTATGGGTATGGGACTGGAAAGGAAAGGGAGAGAAAGGGTTGGGTAAAGGATTGAAGGGACAGGGAAAGAAAGGGCAGTGTAGGATTTGAAGGGAAAGTGAGGGGAAGGATAGAGTAGATTAGATGGGAGAGGGATGGATATGGGATCGAAAGAGAAAGGGAGGGAGATTTCTGGGTAAGACTCCAAGTAAAAGAGAAGGAACAAAGCGAAAATAGGAAGGGAAAATGAGAACAGAATAAGAAAGAGACAAGAAGAAAGGAATGAAAAGAGAATGGAGAGAAAAGTATGGCATTGGAAAAGGGAGGTAAAATAAGATAGGGGTAGGAGAAAAAAAAAGAAAAAAACAGATAGCCAGTTATTTCTAAACATATTATCTCTCTCTCTCTCTCTCTCTCTCTCTCTCTCTCTCATCTAAACACACTCTTTCCTTCTCTAACTTCACATCCATCTCGATTTCCTTCTCTCCTACGATATTTTTCCTCCATACTTACCCTCCTCAACTTCCCTCCAATCTCTGCCTTTCCTCTATGCTCCCTCTCCCTT
Organism: Eriocheir sinensis; assembly: GCF_024679095.1. Classification (NCBI taxonomy): domain Eukaryota; kingdom Metazoa; phylum Arthropoda; class Malacostraca; order Decapoda; family Varunidae; genus Eriocheir; species Eriocheir sinensis. The sequence goes on from NC_066520.1 coordinate 14,506,560, forward strand.
CTCTCCCTTCCCTTCTCTCCCTTACCTCCACATAGCAAGAGGAAAGGGTGGTTGCAGATCGTGATGACAGATGATATCCAACCCTCCTCTTCTCCCTTCTCTCTCCCTCTTCCTCCTCCTCCTCCTTCTCCTCGTCTACTATCATCATCCATCCTTCCTCCTCTTCCTCCTTGCTTCTATCTCAGTTTTCTCTCTTTATTAATTTTTTATCCGTTTCCCTTCTCTTCTGTTGCTATTTTCTACCTTTCCCCTCCCACTCTTTCTCTTCTTCTCCTCCTCTCTTTTGGTTTTCTCTCTTTATTCAATTTTTATTTCTCTAACTATTTTCAACCTTCCCATTCTCTCTCTCCCTCTCTCTTTCACCCTCTTCTATCTCTCGTGGATGAAAAAGAAATATAAAACCTCTAGTTCTCCTCCTTCTTCCTCTCCCTCTCTCCTTCTCTCCCCGTGGATGAAAAAAAAGTAAAGTAATATAAAGCAAAACACTCCATCCCAAACCCTCTCTCTGTATGTGTTTCTAAGGGGATTTGTAAACTAGCAGAAGGACCCTCTTTGTAAACCAGGCTTATGTAATCTCGGGGCGAACTGCTTGAGCGAGGACGGACGGGCGAGGTAAATGGTTTGCTGTTCCTTTCCGCATATTAAGGTTCGGCGTGTATTGCTGAGTTGGGGCTCCGAGGCTTTGAAGGTTAATTGAGTGAAGGTAGGTGAGAGGTGGGTGTGAGGTAAGGAACGGTAGGCCAGAGTATGGGATCAAGTGAAGGTAGAGGGGATTAGATAAGTAGAACTGGTAGATAGAATAGGTGATAGAACACATAATAGATAGAGTTAGAGATCCGAGGTTTTGCAGGTTAATTGAGTGAAGGTAGGTGCGTGGTGGGTGGGAGGCAGGGAAAGGTAGGCCGGAGTAAGGGTTCAAGTGAAGGTAGAGGGGATTAGATAAGTAGAACTGGTAGATAGAATAGGTGATAGAACACATAATAGATAGAGTTAGAGATCCGAGGTTTTGCAGGTTAATTGAGTGAAGGTAGGTGCGAGGTGGGTGTGAGGTAAGGAAAGGTAGGCCGGAGTAGGGGATCAAGTGAGGGTAGAGAGGATTAGATTAGATAAGTAGAATAGGTAGACAGAATAGAATATTAGAATAATAGAATATTGAATAGATAGACATGGAGCACCAAGGCTTTAGAGGTTAATTGAGTGTTGGTGGTGGGTAGGTGGGAGGTAGGAAAGGTAGACCAGCGTTGGGAATTCGGTGATAGTGGAAAAAAATGCTTAGAAATGATACATAGAATAAATAATAGAACATAGAATAGATAGACTAGACTAGAATAGAATTGGCGATGCACTGAAGCAGGAAAGGGTTAGAATTGATGTGTATATAGATAGATAGAATAGATAACAAAACATAGAACGGACAGAAGAAAACAGAATTGAATAGCACATAAAGTAGATTTAGATGACTTGATGATGAAGAATAACACTGATAATGGACATGAAATAAATAGAGAGAGAGAGAGAGAGAGAGAGAGAGAGAGAGAGAGAGAGAGAGAGAGAGAGAGAGAGAGTATAATTAGCATTAGTCTAAACAAACATATAATTCTAACTAAGTGCTTGTAAACCCTAATTAGATTATACAGTTTTCATTCAACTCGAGTCCGCCGCACTTAGAAAATTATGAAGCTTTGCCGCACACTAATGTTGGAAAATGTGATTGTGTGTATGAATCGCTTACATAACACACACACGCACACACACACAAAAAATGGAGGAGGATATACAAAAAAGAAAATAAGATAAAGATACAATGAAGATGATACAGAGAAAGGAGGGAGAGAAGAAGGGGAGCGAATGGGAAACGAAGAAAGGAGCCGCAGAAAAAAAAGATGAAAGGATGGAAGAAGAAAAGAATGAGAAAAAGGAGGAACGAAAAAAAACTGAGAAGAAATGCAGGGAGAGAAGGAAGAGTAGAAAGAGGAGGCGGAGGAGAAGAAGAAAAAAAGAGGAGGAAGAGGAGGGGTACCCTTCTGGTAAATATTTGGTATGAGTGAGCCCCGACGCTAATTACTACATGCTATATTAAGAGAAAACACGACTAGGCAACCCGTAATTAATGACCTTCTCCTCCTCCTCCTCGCAACCCCTCCCCGCCCTCCTCCTGTTTCCCCGAAAATATAACAATAAATAAGTTAGGTTTCTTCTCCTCTTCCATTAATTAATTTGGTTATCTAGACGAAGACGAAGCGCCCGCCGTCACTCAAATAACAAACCTCTTTCTATTTACGCGAATACATCACGCCTAAGTGGAGCCGAGCGGACCCGCGGATGGACGAGGCCGAACAGGAGGGCGGCGTGGCAAGGCGAGGACGTGTGTGTGTGTGTGTGTGCTGTTTGGTTTATAGAGAAACGTTCACTTAAGCCACGCAGCAATAGACAGATGGATAAATAGATAGACACAGATTGATAGATAGATAGTTGAACATACATAAATTCGAGTGTGTGTGTGTTGTTTGATTTATAGAGGAACGCTCACGCTAACGATCCCCAGCAATAGATAGATAAGTGGATAGATAGTAAGTGAGGCAGACGGAGAGATAAACAGATTGATAGATTAATAGATATAGATACATGTACTTTCGAACACGATGCACCATATTTAGTTTTATATAATTGCAGACTTTCCTTTGTTACCTACGCTAAGATCTAGAGTGAGTCTTACATAATTACTTAGGAGCAGTGAGTAACGGGCTTTTTTTTTCATTATTGTTTTCTTTTTTTTTACGCCCTTGCACTATCTCCTCTGCTGTAAAAAATAATAACAATAATACTCACACAAACACGGACAGACAGAAATTGACCTCTTTGAGCCTCTCGTTCTTTTTCTTTTGTTTGAAGCAGCGTCTAGCGGGCTTTTTGTTTGTTCGTTCGTTTGCTTTTTGCCCTTGAACTGCCTCCCTTGCTGTAAATAAAAGACAAACAGACAGACAGACAGGTAGGCAGACTAAGAGAAACACAGACACATACCCCTCCCCAACAACATATATCTAATACCTCCTTCCCCTTCCCCTCCCCCCCAACACACACCCTCTCCACATCTTCATCTCGTAAGTGGACCCAAATCAGGAAATCCTTAATTAAGAGGTGAGAACAGG
>NC_066520.1:14514708-14524708 GCF_024679095.1 Eriocheir sinensis
TACTTGTAAAAGAAAAGGATAATATGTATTTCTCAATTTTATTGTATTTTACTAGAACTACAGTAATGGCCAACACTATTTGTAGTTTACAGGAACTTTTTTTTTTTAGAATTTTTAAGAAATTTAGAATTAATTTGATATATTGAGGCTATATCCTGAATCAGCATCATTGTCTTTTTATGACAACAGTAACCATTTTAAAAGTAAAATGCAGTAATCTCTCCAATATCCATCCTAGTCATAAGCCAAACGGCCGTCCGGATAGGGCTGCGCCGTAACCGGAAAACGTACGGATAATGACTTACTCTCCGAATAGTGACTCTTATCCTCTGGATAGCGACTCTTACCGTCCGGATAGCAAACTGGACAGCTGCCTGGATGTGACGAGTCCAGATACTGACAGTCCAGATATTGGAGAGATTGGTGCACTACAGAAACGTGACTAGAATAACTTACATCTACTAGTACACTTCGAGGACCTTTTATGAATATGAAATATTCTTTTCTTATTTAATAAATCTTGAGTATCACACATCCACCTGATGTGGAAAAATATAAGTACAAAAATATTTTTTTACCTCACCTGGACTACAGTATATAAAAATAAGTACACTGTTTCCAGTATCTTAAAACATTATTAGAAAAATAAACAAGGTATTATTTGAAGTATATGTGTTTAAGAGAGAAGAACGAAAGGAATGCAAGAACTGAAGGAATCCCTATCTGACAGTGTAGCCGATACTTATAAAATACAAAGATTTAAGTCATAGTTTTAAGAGGAAGCAAGGCATCAAAGTTATAGGAAATATGGGAACCTGAATGCTGTCCTACTGCCCATGTAAAAGTTCTAAATGTGAGAAAATTCCAAGCAAAAAGTTTGTATTCAACACAAAGAGTGTATCCAACAGCAGGTCAGGTTAGAGCATGGATAACCTATTTTTTCCTCAAGTTCTCATGAAAAAGATGAACTAGAGGTTTTGGAATCAGAATGAGGATAAAGGAGGAATTACATGAGCAAATTTTTAAAACTAAAACACTATAATATATATATATATATATATATATATATATATATATATATATATATATATATATATATATATATATATATATATATATATATATATATATATATATATATATATATATATATATATATATATATATATATATATATATATATATATATATATATATATATATATATATATATATATATATATATATATATATATATATATATATATATATATATATATATATATATATATATATATATCACTCCTACGGAATCTTGGTCCCGCCCGGCTCGCAGGCCAAAATTGCCACTTATGCATCTTCTGCTGCAGTGTTACCACGCTGGGCGAGGGGCGGCAGGGCTCCCTCCTCACTGCCAGGTGTATGACTCAGCTTAGTGAGTCTCCCGCTACACCCCCCCTCCAGCAAATCACGCACAAGCCTCAAGCTCACTCATCCCATAATCCCGCGATTCTTCTTCGCTGCCCTCTTCTTCCTCTTCGTCTTCTTCCTTATGCAAGTGTTGGATCACTTTTACTACGCGAGACAGCCATCGTGTGTGTTTCAGGTGCTGGATCACTTTTACGTCGCGAGACGAGCATCGTACGTGTGTGTGTGAGTGTGTGTGTGTGTGTGTGTGTGTGTGTGTGTGTGTGTGTGTGTGTGTGTGTCATTCGGGTGTTGGATCACTTTTACGAAGTGAGACGAGCATCGTGTGTGTGTGTGTGTTATTCAGATGTTTGATCACTTTTACGTCGCGAGACGAGCATCTTGTGTGTGTGATATTGCATTCCAAATGTTAACAAAGCCTCAGTCAAGAAAATCAAGCCATCACATGCAAAATGCATGTCACATATTACAGTCGGATCTGTATTCTCGGTTACAGTTATTTCCTGTTGGTGTTTACGGGAAAAGTACTGTAAAACAACAGATTTTTATTTACAGTGTAGGTATACCACTTCACTCCCTCCACCGCCACGTTATGATCTTGAAGTCATCAATGTAAATGTTCATCTGTATTTCCTCCTGCTCTTGCCTGGGACATAAACACCTTCAAGAAGAGAAACCTTTCCATTTGATTCTGAAGTTTGAATTTGCATTTTTTTGGGGAGGGGGTGGGGGGAGTAGCAACATAGCGGTCTTTTTTCTGTACTTTTTTCCCCTTGAGCTGCCTCCCATGCTGTGAAAATAATGAGTACACGTGTCTATGCAGCAGAGAGGCATCACCTTTGTTGGTGATAAAACAACGCTGGAAAGAATGTTATATGTCTTATCGTTATTGTTGTTTTTATCATTATTATTATCGTGAATATTATGTACTCGTTTTCATATTTCCATTCTTTACTTCATGCAAACAAATCCCGGCAGCATTATTTTTGGGTCTAAATTGTCATACTTCTTAAAAGCCTGGTCTCTCTTTTTCTTATGTGGTAAACAGTTTGCCCCCTCTATTCCCATTCATCTCACACGCAATATACTTTTCCCCTTTTCCCTTTTTTTCTCATACGCTGTACACATTCCTTCCTCTTTTTTGGCTCTCATCCCTCAAGCCTCTTTCCTTCCCTTCCTCTTTTACTCCATCTTCCTCCTATCTCCCCTTCCCTTCTTCCTCCCTCCGTATACCTCTCTCTGACTACCACAGCCTCTCCAAGCGTCCCTCCTCTCCACCTATCTCTTCACCGCCTGTCACCATTCATCCTCTCCTCCCTCTTCCTCTTTCATTCCTCTTCACCCTCCTCTTCCTCCTCTTCCTCCTCCTCTGCTATCTTCGTTCCGGCAAATCGTTCTCCATTTCCTCCATGCATTTCCGAGACGACTTCTTGGCTTTGATTTTGAGAGCTTATTTTATCCTCCTCCTCCTCCTCCTCCTCCTCCTCCTCCTCCTCCTCCTCCTCCTCCTCCTCCTCTAGTGTCGTTTAGCATATCTCATTTTCATGCTTTTCTGAACTATTTAATGTTTCCGTATGTTTGTGAAAGTGAATTGGTGCACTACTTTATTTGTTTGCTTGCTTTTGTGTGTGTGTGTGTGTGTGTGTGTGTGTGTGTGTGTGTGTGTGTGTGTGTTTAAGAGTGTTGTTTTGCTTGAGAATTTCTTCCTCCTTCACTAACTCTTCGGAAAGACTTTATGATTCCTCTACGTCATTGAGTCTTATTTTCGTTATGATTTTTTTTTTTGTTAGTTTGAAGTCTTGGATCTTCCTCTATTATTTTTTTCTTACCTGTCTGTCATTTCATCAATTAGGGTTCATGCGTCTAATTACCTTCCTCTTTTTCTCCTATCATTCTTCTATTAGTTTTTTTTTTCTCTTTTGTGTGTGTCATTTCATTTATTAGGTCCCTACGCCTCACTACCTCCCTCTTTTTCTCCTATCATTCCTCTATTACTTTTTTTCGGGTTTGTGTGTCATTTCACTTTTTAGCTTCCTATGCCTCACTACTTTCATCATTTTTTTTCGTCTACCATTTCTCTTTCCAATTTTTCTTCAACCTTCCCGTTCGTTTCATGTCCGCCACGCGTCGCCTCCGCTTGGCCACACTCACGGCCCAACCACGCCAGTAAGTCATCATATCACGGACTCACTTCACGTTCTCCTCCACTTGCCAATCCTGGGTGAGTGACATAACACACACACACACACACACACACACACACACACACATACAGACTGACTTTCATTAATGTTATACTAAACCGAGCTCGTATTTCTCCATTAAGTTGACAAATGTACGTTTTTTTGTCTTTTTTTTCGTTCCTTATTCCCTTTCACGATAACTAACTCCCTGTCACCGGCTTATCTCCTCCCTTGTTCTTCTCTCCCTTCTTCATTCCCTCTTCCTGTCTCTCCTTTCCCTCCTTTCCTTCTCCCTCCTACTGACTCTCTCCCTCGACCAATCACTCACTTGCTTCATCTCCCTAACTCTCTTCTTTTCTCTCTCCTTCCTTCTCTCCCTTTCTTGCTCCGTATCTCCCTTCTTCCTCCTTCTTTTTCCACCATACCAATCTCTACCTCTCTCTCTCTCTCTCTCTCTCTCTCTCTCTCTCTCTCTCTCTCTCTCTCTCTCTCTCTCTCTCTCTCTCTCTCTCTCTTGCTCTATATCTCCCTTCTTTCTCTTCCCCCTTTCCTCCTTCCTTTCCACCATACCTATCTCTTTACCGTCTTCCCGTTCTCCATCCCCCCCCTCTACCTCTCCCCCCCTCCCCCCTCTCTTCATCTCCCCGCCAGGTCCGTGCAGGCAAGATGGACGGTTTCCGGTGCCCCGAGACCTGAGCCCACATGAGCCTCGCGCCGGTAATTAGCCAGGTAACGCAGGTGAGTCACGGCAGATAAGCCAGCAATGTCGTCACCTGTCAGGAGGGAGAGGGAGGAGGGGAGAGGGTAGAGACAAACAGATAGACAGGCAGACAGACAGTAAGGCAGATAGTAAGACATAACTAGCCATTTGATGATACACATATGTTTTTCTTACTTCTCTTTTCCTCTATTTTTCGCTCCTCTTCATTTTCTTTCTTTCCTCTACTCTTCACATACCTTTCCTCCACCTCTTCCTCCTCCTCTTCTCTTTATCGTCGTCTTCCTTTCCCATTTATTTTTCTTCCTTCTCCTTTTCCTCCTCCTTCTCCACCTCGTCTTCTTTCACTCAGTCCTCATCTTTCACTTCTCAACCTCATCCTACCTTCCCTTCCTCCTCCTCCTCTTCAACCTCTTCTTTTTTTTCTATCGTCTTCATTTTCCCTTTTTTCTACCTCCTCCTCCTCCTCCTTTTCCACCTCGTCCTCTTTCTCTCAACCCTCATGCACCTTTCATTTCTCATCCTCTTCCTACCTTCCTTTCCTCTTCCTCCTCTGCTTCTTCTTCTCTTTTTTCATCCTCTTCCTCTTTTTTTCCCTCCTCCACTTCGTCTTCTTTAGCTCAGCCCTCACCTTTCACTTTTCATCCACTTCCTACCTTCCCTTACTCCTCCTCCTCAGCAGTCCACTTCTTTTCCCCTTTTTTCTCCTCCTCCTTCTCCTCCTTGTCTTCTTTCACCCAGCCCTCACCTTTCACTTTTCATCCTCTTCCTATCTCCTCCTCCTCCTCCTCCTTCTCCTTCTCCTCCTCCCTCCGTCGACAATTAGTGCAGCCAGCTCAGGTATTTTTGCCCCGCGAGTGAAACATGTTAATGGCGGAGCGTCACCTGCCCGGGCCAAGACTGTCATCGGTGCTCACCTTAATTGATGCTGTGAGGAGAGATGCTGCTGGGTGCTCTCTCTCTCCCTCTCCCTCTCCCTCTCCCTCTCTCTCTCCCTCTCTTTCTGCCTACCTACCTAGCGACCCCTTTCCCTTTTGCTGTCTCGCTGTCTCTCCGTCTCTGTGTGTGTGTTTCTGTTTCTCTGTCTATCTGTCATATGTAGCCCTTTACCTATCTCCCCCATCTGTCTCTCTGTCTTGGTCTCTGTCCATGTCCCTCTCTCTCTCTCTCTGCCTGTCTGGTCCCCGTTAACCTTCGTCTGTCTCTGTTTATCTGTCTATAGCCCACCTTTCCCTCTCTCTCCATCTCTGTCTCTTTGCTTCTGTCTCTATCTACGTTTCTATTTCCGTTTCTCTGTCTGTGTTTTTTTTCACCTCGTCTTCTGTTTCTCTGTCTCTGTTGCTCTCCGTTTCTCACTCTTTCTATCTCTGCAACACATTTACAAACACAAACAAATGCAGAAAAGTCAAACACACGTAAACACACACACACACACACACACACACACACACACACACACACACACACACACACATACACACGTAAGAGTTTTTGGCGCAGTCTTGAGTTCGGGGAAAAATGTGGGTGGGCGAGATACGTATGTTTCTACGAGTGTGTGTGTGTGTGTGTGTGTGTGTGTGCCCCTCCCCCCAAAAAAACACCGACAATAATAATAATAATAATAATAATAATAATAATAATAAAAACAAAAGACAGACAACACAATTCACAAACAAATCTTCAAACACAACACCTGACGCTTCTATCCACACGTGTTTGTCGGCCGCAAGTGTGAATAAACAGCAGAAAGAAACATTAAGAAGAAGCAAAAAAGAAGAAGCAGCCTCCACCCAATCCTTTAATCCGCGCCAACACGAGACTAATAAAGGACGAAGAAAAGCTAAATTGGACGTAAAATTATACAACAAACAAACACACCAATCACGCTCCGTCGACGTGGCTGATTTATGCTCCGTTAAATTTCGCTCACCTTCGAGGGGTAACGCGGCTATTCCTGTGTGTGTGTGTGTGTGTGTGTGTGTGTGTGTGTTTGAGAGTGAGAATACTTATATACCTTACGTTCATCGCACCCAAGAAACGAAAATAAGAGAAAGAAAAAAAGACACGATTCTAAGTATACAAAAATATGTAACCCAACATTTTCCGTTTTTCTCTTTTTGTCATTCTTTTATTTTCTATTATTTCTACTTTTACATTTAGAACGAGTATTTTTTTTTTCTTTCCTATTTGTGTCAACGAAGAACAATTAATCTTACATACGTTTTCATCTCTCTCTCTCTCTCTCTCTCTCTCTCTCTCTCTCTCTCTCTCTCTCTCTCTCTCTCTCAACCGAAATGAGGTTTACACAGAACGAGTCAATAAACATTCACGGAGCGTTTCGCCACAGTCTTCAAACCTCTTCGATCTCCTTCCCCGTTAACTTAAGAGAGTTCGATCCGCCTTGGTTCACACCTTACAGGATCCGAACCCACTTATGTGCCTCACCTCCCTCACTCCGCCTCTTATTTGCTTACGTAGCCAATCTCCTCTTCTCTCTTTCTCGCTCTCTCCCTTTCTTTCTCTCTCCCTCCTCCCTTCCTTCATGCCTTCTATATTCATGCTCCATTACTAGAGAGAGAGAGAGAGAGGGGGGGGGGGTCGTTATATATAAACCACACACACACACACACACACACACACACACACACACACACACACACACAAATAAAATAAAAAACAGAACGCTAATGAATAAGTTGAATTAATTATCACAGGTGGGTTCAATTAGGGCCTCATACCTCAAGGCACTTTCCCCGAAGCAAGTATCAAAGGTAAAATTCGGGACCCCGGGTTGGAAGTAAGTGTCTTGGATCGTGAATGTGACTGAAGCAGAAACGAGTCCAAGATGAAGCGGGAGCAGAAGAGCAGGAGCAGAGGCAGATAATTAGATCCATATTTAATGATACGACTTAAGATCCCCATAAAGAGACGCTTGAATTTATGTTATGAGATTGAGATAACGATTGGGAGATGGAGTAGAGATTTTAATTTAATCTTCTCATCAATGAGAAGATAAGAGAGTCAGTATGAGTGTAAGTACATGTGTTTCTATTCAGTAGTAATATATTTTGGTTAGTGTATAATTTAAACACCTTTAACAATTTCCCTTTAACAAAACGGATTCTTCTCGGCAGGCGCCGCGAGAGGATTATTTCGATGGCGGATCCCTGGTCGGGGGTCCACTCAAGCCACCATCCTAGAACCGATGAATTCGTGTTTTTGACACCGACACAATATTAACTTTTTATTCGTCTAGACACTTCTTGAAGTCTGACAGTTTTCCTGCCGGGGCTGGGGGCCGAGAGGGAACTCTTGGGCCCTCTCACGGCCAAAGCTGACCCTGATCTAAGTGTCAGAGTGGGATGCCGATCCTGATCTAAGTGTCAGAGTGGGATGCCGATCCTGATCTAAGTGTCGGGGTGGGATGCCGATCCTGATCTAAGTGTCGGGGTGGGATGCCGATCCTGATCTAAGTGTCGGGGTGGGATGCCGATCCTGATCTAAGTGTCGGGGTGGGATGCCGATCCTGATCTAAGTGTCAGAATGGGATGCCGATCCTGATCTAAGTGTCGGGGTGGGATGCCGATCCTGATCTAAGTGTCAGAGTGGGATGCCGATCCTGATCTAAGTGTCGGGGTGGGATGCCGATCCTGATCTAAGTGTCGGGGTGGGATGCCGATCCTGATCTAAGTGTCAGAGTGGGATGCCGATCCTGATCTAAGTGACGGTGTGGGGTGCCGATCCTGAACTAAGTGTCGGGGTGGGATGCCGATCCTGATCTAAGTGTCGGGGTGGGGTGCCGATCCTGATCTAAGTGTCGGGGTGGGATGCCGATCCTGATCTAAGTGTCGGGGTGGGGTGCCGATCCTGATCTAAGTGTCGGGGTGGGATGCCGATCCTGATCTAAGTGTCGGGGTGGGTTGCCGATCCTGATCTAAGTGTCGGGGTGGGGTGCCGATCCTGATATAACTGTCGGGCGGGGTTGCCGATCCTGATCTAAGTGTCGGGTGGGGTGCCGATCCTGATCTAAGTGTCGGGTGGGATGCCGATCCTGATCTAAGTGTCGGTTGGGGTGCCGATCGTGTTCTAATTGTCGGGGTGGGCGGCCGATCCTGATCTAAGTGTCGGGGTGGGGTGCCGATCCTGATCTAAGTGTCGGGGTGGGGTGCCGATCCTGATCTAAGTGTCGGGGTGGGGTGCCGATCCTGATCTAAGTGTCGGGGTGGGATGCCGATCCTGATCTAAGTGTCGGGGTGGGATGCCGATCCTGATCTAAGTGTCGGGGTGGGATGCCGATCCTGATCTAAGTGTCGGGGTGGGATGCCGATCCTGATCTAACTGTCGGGTGGGATGCCGATCCTGATCTAAGTGTCGGTGGGATGCCGATCCTGATCTAAGTGTCGGGTGGGATGCCGATCCTGATCTAAGTGTCGGGTGGGATGCCGATCCTGATCTAAGTGTCGGGGTGGGTGCCGATCCTGATCTAAGTGTCGGTGGGATGCCGATCCTGATCTAAGTGTCGGGGTGGGGTGCCGATCCTGATCTAAGTGTCGTGCCGATCCTGATCTAAGTGTCGGGGTGGGTTGCCGATCCTGATCTAAGTGTCGGGGTGGGTTGCCGATCCTGATCTAAGTGTCGGGGTGGGATGCCGATCCTGATCTAAGTGTCGGGGTGGGGTGCCGATCCTGATCTAAGTGTCGGGGTGGGGTTCCGATCCTGATCTAAGTGTCGGGATGGGTGCCGATCCTGATCTAAGTGTCGGGGATGCCGATCCTGATCTAAGTGTCGGGGTGGGATGCCGATCCTGATCTAAGTGTCGGGTGGGGTGCCGATCCTGATCTAAGTGTCGGGGTGGGTGCCGATCCTGATCTAAGTGTCGGGTGGGTGCCGATCCTGATCTAAGTGTCGGATGGGGTGCCGATCCTGATCTAAGTGTCGGTGGGATGCCGATCCTGATCTAAGTGTCGGTGGGATGCCGATCCTGATCTAAGTGTCGGGGTGGGTGCCGATCCTGATCTAAGTGTCGGTGGGGTGCCGATCCTGATCTAAGTGTCGGGTGGGGTGCCGATCCTGATCTAAGTGTCGGGTGGGTTGCCGTTCGTGTTCTATGTGTCGGGGTGGGGTGCCGATCCTGATCTAAGTGTCGGGGTGGGGTGCCGATCCTGATCTAAGTGTCGGGGTGGGTGCCGATCCTGATCTAAGTGTCAGGGTGGGTGCCGATCCTGATCTAAGTGTCGGTGGGGTGCCGATCCTGATCTAAGTGTCGGGGTGGGTGCCGATCCTGATCTAAGTGTCGGGGTGGGATGCCGATCCTGATCTAAGTGTCGGGGTGGGATGCCGATCCTGATCTAAGTGTCGGGTGGGGTGCCGATCCTGATCTAAGTGTCGGGTGGGTGCCGATCCTGATCTAAGTGTCGGGGTGGGATGCCGATCCTGATCTAAGTGTCGGGGTGGGATGCCGATCCTGATCTAAGTGTCAGAGTGGGATGCCGATCCTGATCTAAGTGTCGGGGTGGGATGCCGATCCTGATCTAAGTGTCGGGGTGGGATGCCGATCCTGATCTAAGTGTCGGGGTGGGATGCCGATCCTGATCTAAGTGTCGGGGTGGGATGCCGATCCTGATCTAAGTGTCGGGGTGGGATGCCGATCCTGATCTAAGTGTCGGGGTGGGATGCCGATCCTGATCTAAGT
>NC_066520.1:14527208-14529708 GCF_024679095.1 Eriocheir sinensis
TCTCTCTCTCTCTCTCTCTCTCTCTCTCTCTCTCTCTCTCTCTCTCTCTCTCTCTCTCTCTCTCTCTCTCTCTCTCTCTCTCTCAGGTTAGACGGTCACCTGATATCACACATACTGCAACTCATCCTCTGAATATAAGGCGGGAAATTTGCATTCAGTCCCACCTTGATAACCTCTGATTAGGCTACACCCCCCTCCCTCCTCCCCCGCTACCCCCCATCATCACCATCACCTGTCTGTCTGCTCTTCCCATCCCCACTCCTCTCCCCTCCTGACCACCATCTACTCCCCATCATCATCATCACTATTATCATCATCATTATCTTTATACTTCTTCTTTGATCACTGTCATTATCGCTTCGTACTCATCCTTCCTGTCTTAAACTGCTTTTTCTTACCGTAGTTTCTCATCCCTATTGATACTTATTCCTTCTCGCTATCATTCCATCTCAGCTCTTCTTCATCCATTCTTCTATCGACAGGGAATTCTCTTTATCCCCATCTTTCTTTAACATTCCATATCAAGCCTTACATCATCTATCTAATCTTTCCCTTCATCATGTTTTCTTTATCTATCCTCCTTCTGTTTCTAATCTTCCTTATCAACTCTATGTCCATTCTTTCTCCGTAGCTGATTTTCTTTACCGTCATTCTTTCTTTGGCCTTTCACACCCTACCTCCATTTTTCTTTCCCCTTTCTCCCCACAAAAATTTTCTATACTCATTCTTCCATTACATTCTACTTCCTATTCGTATCATTTATCCACCTATATCTCCCCAGTCTTCCACCCATGCACCACTCAGTTATACTCACTCTCCCCACTAACACTTTTCTCTACCCAGACATCAATATTTCTCATACCTCACCTAAGTCATCAATCCTTCTCATGTCTCACCTTTGACTCCCCTTTCACCACCATCTGCATTACACTCCTCCTCCTCCTCCTCCTCCTTCTCCTCCTCTAGTTCTTCCTCCTTTGATTCCTCCCTCTCTTTCACCATCAACTGTAATACATTGTTCTCCTTCCTCCTCCTCCTCCTCCTCCTCCTCCTCACCTTCATCCTTTTGAGGCTATATATGTATACTGTTATATGTATGTGTATATCTCAATAAATGCATCAAATCAAATCAAATCAAATCCTCCTCCTCCTCCTCCTCCTCCTCCTTCATCTCTTTCCTATTCGTTTCGCCTTTCCTCTGCTCCTTTCAACAGCCTCTCCTTTTCCTTCCATTCCTCAATCCTCACCAGCGACACATGTCCTTTTGTATGATATCTTATTTTTTATTTATTTTACTCATATAATTCCAAGCACCTTCAAAATCCCTGTCTTGAGTCAATGCTTTCTTTCCTTCCTTTCTTGCTTGCTTTATTTTTTTAGTGGCCGTCTCCCGCATAACAGACTGACTTCAATCACCACCAAACAGGCAAAGAAATGGTAAACTTCTATATATATTTTTTTGTTCTTATTTGGAAAAACAACTTCCACCTTCACCGCAACCACCACGATCACCATTACCACCACAACCATAACCACCACCACCACAGCCACAACCAACAAGGAGAAAATTAAAATTTTCACCTCTGTCATCCCCACCAAAATCATAATCACCACCATAATGCTTCTTTTATATATTACTATTATTATTATTATTATTATTATTATCATTATTACTATCTTCCTCATAAGTAACATTTTCACTTCTTTAGTATGCCTTTTCTTTTCTTTTCGTTCTTTTATCAACGTCAATGTTCTATTCGCCATTGGAGTGAATGCATATTTTTTTTTTTTCATGTTCCGTTATCTATTTTGCATATATAGTCTTCTCACACTGACTTTTCCTCCTCCTCCTCCTCCTCCTCCTCCTCATCCTCCTCTTCCTCCTCCTCCTCTTTCCTCTTCCTCTTCCTCCTCGCTCATATCTCCCTTCACGTTTTATTTCCCTTCTCGTTCTCCCTCTTTTCTTCTACATCCTCCTTTTCCTCCTCCTCCTCCTCCTCCTCCTCCTCATTATCATCATCATCATCACCACCACCCATCACCATCACCATCACTCACTCTCCGATGCGCCCTCTGCCCACCAGGATCGACGTCTAAATCATTTATATTACCTTGGAATTTCCGTAATTAGCCGATAATTGCAGGTGCTGGCGCGGGGGGCAGGTGACATCGCGGGTGTTAAAAGCGGGTATGGGTGACACCTGTGAGACGGGGGGTGTAGTGGGGGAAGGGGGGAGAGGAGGAGGGAGGGAGAGAGGGAGGGAGAGGAGGCTGGAGTAAGAGAGGGACTTAGAGGGGGTAGTGGGGTAGTGTTGTGGGGGGATGTAAGGGAGTTGAAGCGAAGAAGTGGAGGAAAAGGAGAATGAAGAGTAGTGAAGAAAAGAAAGAAAGAAGAGAGTAGAAGAAAGCAGTAGGAAAAAGAAGAGTGGGTAGGAAATTGAAAAGATAATAAAAAAAGCAAAAGGAGAGGCAAAAGATGGAAGAATGAATGAAGAATGGA
>NC_066520.1:14534708-14707208 GCF_024679095.1 Eriocheir sinensis
GATTTAGGAGGAGGAGGAGGAGGAGGAGGAGGAGGAGGAGGAAGGAGGAGACACGAAGGCATTATTATTATTTTTCGTTTTAACATGAGTCTGACTGAAATTATGTAATATATCTTTTGTTTTCTTGTTTTTCGTGTTGGTGTTTGGAGGTGTGGGCTGGTAGAGGTGTGGGGGGTGGGGTGGGGGAAGGGGGGTCATGGACGTGTGTGTGTGTGTGTATGTGTGTGTGTGTGTGTGTGTGTGTGTGTGTGTGTGTGTGTTGGCGAGCCCCTAGAAAGAGATAAAATGGGGATAAAATCAACCACTACATACCAGCACAACAATCGCCATCACAATCTCCACCACCGAAGAGAGAGAGAGAGAGAGAGAGAGAGAGAGAGAGGAGAGAACTATGATATATACGTTTTACTTCCACGATTCTTTAATGCAATATAATAATACTAAAGAAAAAGAATAAATATAAAAAACGTAAAGAAATAGTAGAAAGCAATGCAAACCCGACACTGAAATCCATCATCATCACCATTATTATTATTATTATTATTATTATTATTATTATTATTATTATTATTATTATTATTATTATCATTATTTTTGTTATTGTCACGCCTCGTCGCCCACACCCACAGCGCACGGACACAATGCATCAGGTGAAAGTGCGGCCACGCGGACCTGACCTGCGGGGGATCACAAGAGACAGCGCAGGCATTCCTTTATCTCGCTCCCTCGTGTGACACTGTAATGACGTGTCTGGGTGATGGCAGAGCACATCTTACGGATATGGTGGGAGCGAAATATATATCTTGTGATTCAAAAATAGAATGATGTAGAAAAAATCCTGCTCGTATGGATAAGAACGAAAGGCTGAGAAAATTAGTTCAAATAAAAAGCAACTGATATCATAAAACATAAAGAAAGAAAGGAACAACGCCCATTGGTGCAATCCATCAACTTAGTGTTACGCCACAATTGTTAGAGAAAATATATACTTGTAAAAGACCAAAGAAAAGATGAAAAACAAAAACGAAAAGCAGTTCGTGATCGTTAGAAAATATAAATGCGGAGAAATAAACGAAAATTTTAATCTCATAGGATATAACGATCAAACGTACAAATTATTCTATTGTAAAAATATAATAAACAAATCTTGATATCATGAGAGGGATCCGCCGCCTCTGCAGTAACAACAACATACAACGACTGAGCAAATAATAAAAAAAGAGAAGCAACCGCAACACTCAGAAGCAAAAACACAATTATACGAAAGTGGTTGAGGAAGATGAGATAAGAACGTTAAAGGAAAATACGAAGAAAAAAAATTACCAAACAAATTTTAAGTGATATTAGAAGGAGAAAAACACAAGCGGTCTGTCTTTTACAACAACAACAACAACAACAACAACACTCCTACATCCACAATACCTCTTCTGGAACAACAAAAAACGAGACATCAGCGACAAACAACGACAACAACAACAACAACAACAACAACAACAACAACAGCAGCAACAACAACAACAACAACACTCCTACATCCACAATACCTCTTCTGGAACAACAAAAAACGAGACATCAGCGACAAACAACAACAACAACAACAACAACAACAACAACAACAACAACAACAACAACAACAACAACAACAACAACAACAACAACAACAATAACAACGACAACAACAACAACAACAACAACAACAGCAACAACAATAACAACGACAACAACAACAACAACAACACTCCTGCATCCACAATACCTCTTCTGGAACAACAAAAAACGAGACATCAGCGACAAACAACAGCAACAACAACAACAACAGCAACCTTTGCAGCAACAACAACAACAGCAACAACAACACCCATGCAATACCTATAACAAGTAAGAAAGAAGAATAAAAAGAGAGAACCGCAAACCTTAGCAGCAGAAATTCATGTACAGAAAAAAAAAAGTTAAGGTGGGTGGAAGGAGAGCTTGAAAGGAATGAACGAAAAATAAAATAGAAATACAAACATACCTTAAATATTATGAGAAGGGAGGCAACACAACCCGTCAGTCCTGTAAAACAACAACAAAAATAATATAATAACAATAAGAACATGAACAATAACAACAACACCTACAATGAAACAAAAATAAGGGAAGCAAAAAAAAAAATATCACACACACACACACACACGCACGCACTCCCCCCCCTACCCCCCCCCACACACACATACCCTTCCCCTTCCTCTCTCACACACACACACACACACACACACACACACACACGCACTCCCCCCCCCCCCACACACACACAAACACCCCTCCCCCCCTCACACACACGCACTTAAGACCACACATCCGGAACCCAAACCCACAATTCCTTTCCTCTGCCTTTCGATAAGTTTGCCAAATTTGACGCGAGGAGGCAGACCTTCGCGTGATCCAATTACGTTACTCACTCTGCTAACCCGCCGCCGCCTCGCCCCTCACACACACAAAAAAAAAGAAAACCAGATAAAGAAAATCACGCGTTACAGAGCATCGCACTCACACATACCTGGCGGCTTTTACTCTCAATCAGATACAGGTAAACTAACTCACTCACTCTCACTCTCTTTTTTTCTCCTCTCTCTCATTCCGTATCAGTTTTAATAATGTGGATCAATACAAGGAATTTCAAAGACTATGAGTAAACATCTATCATAATCCCTTAACCTCACTTCATTCTCTTTCATTCACTTCATAACCAGTACCTGCAAAACACCTCAGAAAAGAAGAAAAAAACAAAACCAACCCGTTCATAATCGTTATAAAATAAACCTATAATCTATGTCTTTATTTCTGTCTCTCTTCCAATCTCTACCTCACCCGTTCTCTCTCTCACTCTTTCTATCTCGTGTTTGCCTTTCTACCTGCATGGACTGGACTGGGCACTGGACTGGACTCGCCTGGGTTGGTCTGGTCCGGCCGGGTCTTTGCCCTAAACACTGGTCCGGGCCACGCCACGCTCAGGCCCTCCTCCTCTTCTCATCCACGTCTCCATTACCAACCCAGTGTTTAGCGGCAACGATTAAATCTAAACTCCTCCGACTGAGCCCCGTCATTTCGCCTCCTCCCCGCACCTCGCCGCCGCCCGGACCTCGCTGATATCTCTCTTATTCACACCTGCCAGCCACCTGTACACCCAAATTAACGCGGGGAAAAAACACGGCACAACTCAGGGAAGAAAGGAGCACTGACTGACCCCGACCACCACCACCACCATCACCACCACCTCCTCGACCACTAGCACCACCTTCACCACCACCTCCTTGTCGGTCTTTCCAAAGTGGTGTTACAGAATGACGTGATAGAATGGTGTTTTGAGGTGAATGAGACGTTGTAATTGAGAGAGAGAGAGAGAGAGAGAGAGAGAGAGAGAGAGAGAGAGAGAGAGAGAGAGAAAGAGAGAGAGAAAGGGGGGGTAGGGGACGAAGGGGTAAGGAGGGGGGGGCTCAAGTGACGAGGAAATGAAGGAAAATTACCCGCGGTGGAAGAGGAGGCGATCCGGTGGAATTCCGATCCAGTTTCCTTATATATACCACGTGTGTGTGTGTGTGTGTGTGTGTGTGTGTTGGTAATTGTGCCGTTTTCAAGGGATACTATTTTATTTTTTTGCTCATCCTCTGGTCTTTTCTTTTTTTACGAGACACACGCAAGCTGTTATCAAAACCTTATCTACCTCTTCCTCCTCCTCCTCCTCCTCCTCCTCTCGTAACTACTTCCTCTTCAGTGCCTGGGGAATGACAATAATGGGAGACGATAAACTTGGAAATAATGATAAAAATTAGAGGAGAAAGAGATCGCTTGTGGTAATGACAATTGTAGAGGATGAGGAAGGAAGAAGGAAGGGAGAGAGAAAGAGAAAGGGAGTGAATGAATGTAAGGAGGGACGAGGAGGGATGGGAAGACGATGGTGAGGAGGAGGAAACGGAGGAGGAGGAAGAGAGGGAGGTAATGTAGCTTAATGGGGTGGCAGGGAATGGGTGTTACGGTGATATAGGTATAGAGGTGTTGAGGAAGATTGGGTCGTTAACGGGAAAGGTAAAGAGTGGAGATAGATACGTGTCTTTGTTCTTGGGCGGATGATGATGATGATATGATGATGATGATGATGATAAGTTTGTTGTTTGTAAATGATCACTTTTTTGTTTTTGTTTTTGTTGTTTTGTTGTCTGTTTGTTTGAGTGTGTGAACCTTTTAGTGTTTGTTTCATATGTGTTTGTTTACGTGTGTGTTTGTTCAGCCTATTGTTTGAATGCTTGTGCCTTGGAGTGTTTGTTTATGTGTGTGTTTATTTTGCTTATTGTTTCCTTTTTCTACTTGTTTGTTTGAATGCTTGTGCCTTTCAGTGTTTGTTTGTGTTTGTTTTCCCTATTTTGTCCTTCTCGAGTGTGTTTGTATTAATGCTTGTAAGTTTGAATGAGTGTTTGTTTATATGTGTTTGTTTTGCCTTGTGTCCTTCTCAGTAAGTGTTTGTTTATCTGTGTTTTTTTTCCCTTCTCGTGCATGTTTTTCTTAATTGTTTGTTTTCCTCGTGTGTGTATGAATGCTTGTGAATTTGAATAAGTGTTTGTTTTGACTTGTGTCCTTCTCAGTGTTTGTTTATCTGTGTTTCTTTTCCATTTTCGTGTATGTTTTTCTTAATTGTTTGTTTACTTGTGTGTGTGTGTGTGTGTGTGTGTGTGTGTGTGTGTGTGTGTGTGTGTGTGTGTGTGTGTGTGTGTGTGTGTGTGTGTGTGTGTGTGTGTGTGTGTGTGTGTGTGTGTGTGTGTGTGTGTGTGTGTGAATGCTTGTGAATTTGAGTTAGTGTTTGTTTGTCTGTTTTTTTCTTTTCTACTGTGTCCTTAATGAGTCTGTGTCTATGTTTGTTTTCCTTACTGTCCCCTTCTCGTGCCTGCCTCTCTTAATTCTTTCACATTTTTTATAAGAGGTCTTGTCTATATGGCCTTTCTCTCGTCCACGTATCTATGTAATGATGATGTATGTCTCAATGGCTCTCTGTAATTACCTGCGGCTCTTCATGGCTTCTCTAAATAGTTGTTGCGACGTTTATGACGCCGTTTAAATGTCAAAGTAATGAGCTATACAATACATGACATCATACCTGCTACCTACCTGCCTACCTACCTATTGTACCAGCCTACCTACCTGAAATATACGTCACTCTTATTGTAATTATTTCCTTTCCACTTTTCTAACTCATAACTCTAACTTTCTTACTCATTCCTTACATGATACACATAGAACGGTAAATAAATAAATAGATAAATAAAGAAGCATATTACCTACCTACCTATTGTACAAGCCTACCTACCTGCCTATCCACTTGCCGACGTACGTGTTTACCTGGCTAGAAGGATGACAGGTGTGGGTTTATTACTACTTTCACGCCACACAATTACACAACCACGTAATCGTCTCTACGTGTACTGATCCCCAGGTGTATTTTCTTACCTGTGTTGTTGGGGCAGTGGTAAAGTGAAGTAAAGTCTTATATTTTGTCTTATTTTGGGGGAAGGGGGTTAGAATCGACGAGTGTTCTTTGCCGGCACTGAAATATACGTCATTCTTAGTGTAATTATTTTATCTCCACTTTTCTAACTCGTAACTCTAACTTTCTTACTCATTCCTTACGTGATACACCCTAAAAAACGGTAAATAAATAAATAGATAAATGAATAATCAAACACAAACACATCTAATTATCCAAGTCATGCCAATCTTCAACCACCAATGTCTTCCTCACAACACTCACACTTGTCTTCCGTAACTCATCCCTGGACATGCTTTCTTTTCTTCCCTGCACCCTTTTTGTCGCTCAGCCCCGCTCAGTGAACCTCTCCTCCCGCACCAACTTCGCTTCCTGTTGTACTCCTGCCACTCATGTCTCCCCTCGCCTTTTTATACCCTTTACGATGACCATTACTCCTTTGCCGCCTGTCACCCCCTTCCCGTCGCTGCAATGGGTTCATCCTACACACTATCACAGGCCGTCACCGCCTCACCATTACTATTACTCGTACAAACCCGGCCTGACCATACCTATCACCACCACCATCACCGCCGCTATCAAGGCCTCAGCACTCCAGCCACGCCCTCACTCCTGCCTCCGCTGTTGTCTCTGAATCCACACCCGTCACCGGACAACACACACACACACACACACACACACACACACACATGGCCAGCCAGATATACCCAACACCCCTCTTTAGTACACGCACTATCTTCATCATCCCTCCTCCTACACCTCTTCTTATAGCTCCTCCTCCCCTTCTTCTCACTCTCTCAACACCACCGCCTCCTTCCTCTGCCCTTCTTCCTCCTCCTCCTACCACCAAGGACCGACGGAGCCCCAGCGGAAGCCACGGCCGGCCCAGACATCCCCGGGGGTAATTTATACTGTCATAAAAGGAATATATCGACTCCCTCGCTCTCACTCCAACAGGCGCAGGAGAAGGCGACCCCCACTCATCGGCGACAAATTTGCCACATTACCTCATAAAATTACGCGTCTATTTAGCACTTAATCACGGACAAGAGGGTCGTGGGGCGGTGGGAGTGTCTCTAATTATTCCGGCCCTTACGAGGTGTGGTCTTAAGGGTGATGATCGCTCGTTCCTCCGTCGATATCAAGCTCCCGTCGCCGCTGCAGCCCAGTTTGTTTGAATTGTCCGCGGAAAGCCATAGAGTCACATCCCTTACGCGGCGCCGTGGGTTGGTCTGGCCCTTGGAGCACCGCGGGTTAAGGCCTGATGTGGCGGTGGTTAGTTGCCCGGGATGTGGCGCAGGTGTGACGTTTCTGAGGTGCAAGGTAATGAGGGGTTCTGTTGTCTTCTGTCCCTCCCTCCCTCCCTCTCTCCCTTCCTCCCTGCCACCCTTCCTCTTCCTCTCTGCTTCCCTCCCTTCCGAGCTGGGTCTGTCTACTCCTGCCTCTCCCTTCCTCCATCCCTCTCCGCCTCCCGCTCCCCTTCTCTTCACTCTCATCCTCTCCTCCCCTTTTCACCATATCACTTCCATGGTCATGATACGGTTGGGTATACCGATCTCTCTCTCTCTCTCTCTCTCTCTCTCTCTCTCTCTCTCTCTCTCTCTCTCGAGCGCGCGCACAAACACGCTTCTATCTTTCTGCCTCCCAATCACGTCACATCGACTAATTTATTGCAAGTTAATCGTGTTTATCAGAGAGGTGGATCTACTACTACTACTACTACTACTACTACTACTACTACTACTGCTACTGCTACTACTACGACTGTGACTGGTAAAAGGAAGAACACGGGAGGAGAAATAGTTGTCCCCTGTGGTATGTTGATAGTGGCGTGTGTGTGCGTGTTTTTTATAATTTATTTACTGATTTTTTTTGTGTGTGTTGTCTTATGGAGCTCAGATTTCATTTTCCATCTTTATTGTTATTGTGAGTTTATTTTACCTTTCACTAAACTCTTTGTGAGCATCGGTACCTGTAGGTGTGGCCGCGGCAATAAGGAAATAAATGGCAAATGGCATAAATATTTAAATTTACGTTCTCTTCCCAGAATTTTAGCAATAACTCTGTATATTTAACGAGAACAATAAACATTTTCCATTACTATTACTAGCACACCAAATTGATTTAATAGCCAAACAGATGTTTTTTACAATTGGTAGAATAAATGTTCATATCGTAATTAATATTTATAAACCCAGACTATCACTATTTCTTCTATGCAGTGTCACGGTTACGAGGAACAGATCAGATAATACTACTATCAACTTACTTTACGGTTGCTTTAATTTGGTTCACTAAGATTAACGTAACACCTTAGATTCCGCCGCCATACCATACTTCAAAAATCACTACATATTGAAGATCCCTGTTTGCTGTCAACTTGAAAAGGCAAAGACACGCCCATTTCCTATCATACCTATCTATAATGGAAGCATACATATCATAGCGATGGCAGGAAATGTGCTGGCAAAATGATCTCTTATTTCCAAGAGATTCTGCTGGGAGCTAATTGGTATATTCATTGGTATAATCTGCTGGCAAGTTATTGGCATATCAAAATTAAATTGTGAATAATACTGAATCACTGCATATACATGAGGATCGATATTTGCTATAGGTACTTTAAATGTAGGTGTCCAAACAGGGGTGACTGCGAAAATATCAAAGAATGTCTATAATTTTACGTATCTTGTACCATTCATCACGCAAATGACACCTGTATGCAGGGTTATCAAATTATCGTACTCAGCCACTCAGCACATCGTATTTCCTGGTTTCTGACTCACTGCTATCGCAAACAAACACCAAGAAGTAATGCTTTTAACGATAACTTTAACTGGAATCTCGTTATGTATGTGGGGAGGAAAGTTTCGAGCCCTGGAACTGATAAATGCGATGTTTTGAGTACGATAATTTGGGAACGCTGCCTGTATGTCAAAAATATTGTACAGGATCGCCCATGAAAGTCCAGTAAGGGAAGCTGTACACACATTATCGTACACTGGCAATTATCTCCTTACTGTTGAACCTTCTATTATTAAGGGAAATTTGGGTGTATTATTTATAGGTGTAGTTTGTCCTTTATTCTTCTTTTCTTTCTTTGTTTTTCTCTTGGTCACTTCCAAAACAAAAAACCTATACCACGATTTAAATATACTCCTTCTCCTCTCCCTCTCCTCATCTTCTTTCTTCCTCTTCCTCTTTCTTTCTTTCTTCTTTTCCTTCTTCATTTCATCTCCTCTTCCTCTCCTCATCTTCTTTCTCTTCCTCTTCCTCTTACCCTTTCTTTCTTTCTTCTTTTCCTTCTTCCTTTCATCTCCTTTCCCTTTCCTGGCGTCTGGCTCCCACATCTCATTTTCATAATTTACTTCTACTTCCTTCCTTCCTTCCTTCATCTCCTCCCTTCTTCAGACCCTCACAAACCCTCTACCCCTGTACATCCTCTCCCCCTCCTCCTCCTCCTCCTCCTCCTCCTCCTTCTCCTCCTCTTCCTCCTCCTCCTCCTCCTCCTTCTCCTCCTCCTCCCCAAGAAGAGGCAATAATGGCCATGTTTGGACTCACATGAAGACCGACAGACCGACAGGCGGACAGACCAAGGCGGCGCTGGTCACTCCAGGGCGGCCCCGACACACAGCCAGCGGGACCAAGACAAACAGTGCGCACACACATACGCACACACACGCACACAAACGCCGCGACGCACACACAAAGGATGAGATGACTGCCGCTGACGTCCACACACACACACACACACACACACACACACACACACACTAGTTCTCATATCTCTTTTTTTTCATTTTCCCCCAAAATTGCGAGATGTAGGAAAATGCACTTGTGTACTTAGCATGGAACAAGTATACTAATGTGTGTGTGTGTGTGTGTGTGTGTGTGTGTGTGTGTGTGTGTGTGGGCACCTGGTGTGGGCCGAGACAGGTAAATTTATATGCCATGAATTTTTCCTTAGTTAACATTTTCTCTTCCTTTTTCCTTTATGATTTTTACTCGTTTTTTTGTTCCCTCATGTATGTTTGTGGCTTTTGACTATTATACATTATTTTTTATTACTTGTACAGAACACGTCAAAAAACCCAGGACACTGACATCATTCCGGTCAACAAACGCATATTTCTCCTTTATGAATTGAAATATATATTACTCTTTTCCGTTTTCTTGGTGTTACGGTGTATGGCTGTCACCTCTAATTTTGCCAACACCGCCCCAAACGACAACTTCCTTCATTCAGTCACTTATATCTTTGCTTTTATCGACTTTGAAAGCGTTAGTAAACCCTTGAAAGTGTTTAGAGTTTATGATCATACTTCCTTTCTTATATTTCTGTTCATGCATCTATTTACCTGTCTATCTATCTATCTATCTATTCTTATAAAGCTCGTATGACATAACCTCGTGCTTTTGAGTTAGGTTTATGGTAAGAGAATGATGCGAGAGGTAGTTGTAGTAGTAATGTTTGTAGTTGGTATTGTAGTTGTAGTAATAGTAGTAGCAGCAGTGGTAGCAGTGTTAGTATTATTAGCAGCACCGACACCAGTAATTACCGCCAATGAAAACAAATATTACGCGGCATCCATCACAATTCTGTTTAGCGAGGAAAAATAGTAAGCAAAATAATTTCATACTTCGCTGGTTCTCCTCATATGCCCCCCTCCTTCTCCGCCTCCACCTCCTCCACCTCCTCCTCCTCCTCCTGCTGTCTCTTTACCTCTCTTTCCACTTCCTTGCTCCTTCATCCCACTTTCTTTCCCTTTTTCTTTGTTTTTTTCTCCTTTTTTTCATTCTCTCTCTCTCTCTCTCTCTCTCTCTCTCTCTCTCTCTCTCTCTCTCTCTCTCTCTCTCTCTCTCTCTCTCTCTCTCTCTCTCTCTCTCTCTCTCTCTCTCTCTCTCTCTCTCTCTCTCTCGCGCCCATTGAGAGAGACTTATATATCCTTTGTGGACTCTATCGTGTAACTTTTCCTTTATTTTCTTATTCTCTTTCATTAATCTCAAATTCCAATACCTTTATACCTTTTTTATCTATTTTCTACTAACCTCTAATCATGCTTTATTTTCTGAACGTGTTTTTCTACTTACGAATCTCCATAAAAACATCGGTGTCTCGAATACTCAGGTGCGTTACGATGTTTTACCTGTCCATCTCTTTAATATAATAACTCCACTTACTTAAAACTGTTTGTGGCAGGTGAGAGTCTGACAGCATTCGATAATAACTCTGATGGATGAACACTTCTATAATATTTCTGGCGCGGTAAAGTCTCTCCCTCTCTCCCTCTCTCCGTCTCTTCTCCTCCCTTTTTTCCGTTCTTCCAGTCGAGCAGAAACAACTAGGAACGGACCAGGACGAGCAGCGCCACCTAATAATATTCCCGAAAAAATGGAGAGAAGAAAATCATAGTGCGTCTTTTATTTTGAAACTCATCCACGCGTGAAATGCCAAGGACGGGGATTTTTCTGCTCTCTCTCTCTCTCTCTCTCTCTCTCTCTCTCTCTCTCTCTCTCTCTCTCTCTCTCTCTCTCTCTCTCTCTCTCTCTCTCTCTCTCTCTCTCTCTCTCTCTCTCTCTCTCTCTCTCTCTCTCTCTCTCTCTCTCTCTCTCTCTCTCTCTCTCTCTCTCTCTCTGTTTCTGTGTGTGTGTGTGTGTGTGTGTTTATGATATAGCCATTTATTCCACTAGACTTAACGCAGTTCAGCAATCACCTCAAATAAATTATAAAAAAGTACCCAAACATCTAAAAAGTATTTCATAACGTAAACCACCAATAAAAATTACCACAAACTCATATTCTCACACCTTTTATTTCCACCATTCTATCTATAAATATCATTCCTTTCACTCACCCAAGGCTTCATTTACTTTTCCCTTTTATT
Organism: Eriocheir sinensis; assembly: GCF_024679095.1. Taxonomy (NCBI): domain Eukaryota; kingdom Metazoa; phylum Arthropoda; class Malacostraca; order Decapoda; family Varunidae; genus Eriocheir; species Eriocheir sinensis. The sequence goes on from NC_066520.1 coordinate 14,546,109, forward strand.
TTTACGGTTTACTTCATTTTTCTCTTCCGGCCAAGTGGACAAATTCACGTTCATTCTCGTTAATATATTCGCAACAACTCAACTCTTTACCAACACCTAACATAGAATTTCCATTTCATCTGTATACACGAGGGGTAGATGGCCGTGTTGGTAATAGTGATGATGTTGGTGCAGGTTTCAGTGTTGGTGTTAGTGGTGGTGTTGATGCAGGTATAAGTGTTGGTGTTGGTGTTAGTGTTGGAAGAAGTGTCGGTATTAGTAGTGGTGGTGGTGTTGGTAGTAATATTGTTGGTATCGGTGTTGGTATTAGTAGTGGTGGTGGTGGTATTAGTATTAGTGTTGGTATTGGTATTGGTATTAGTGTAAGCGTCAGTGTTAGTATTAGTGTTAGTGTTGGTAATAGTGCTACTGGTGGTGGTGGTGGTAGGAATGTTTGGGAGGTGGCTGAAGAAGATAGACTACAAAAGAAAGTTCAGACAGAAATAGCAAGAAAAGAAGAGGATTTTGAACAGAAAATAATGATTAATGAGTGAATGAACATAAGAGGAAAGAGATACAATTGAAAAGAAGAAAACTGAAACCTGAAGGATGGAGAAAATAGATAAGAAAAAGAAAGATGAGGAAAAAGAAATGACTAAAAGAAAATAAACCAGAAGAGTATGAAGAGAAAGCAAGGATTGAAAAGTGAATAAAAGAAGACCAGAGAGAAAACAATGGAACCTGAAATATAAAAGAGGCAACAAAAAGAAAGATAAAGAATGAATGAGAGTAGAAAACAAAAAGATGTGAGAGAAAGAATGAGAGTAAAAGACAAAACTACAAAGAGAACGAGAGAATGAAAGATGAGGGACAGGTAATGGGGGCTGAAGATGGAGTGGCTGGCTGAAGGAGGAAGAAACACGGTCATTCCTCTCGTCTGAATGTAAAGTGGAAGATTGAGGATAATTATGGAGAAGGTGGGAGCCATTACGTGCGAGGCATACCTGTGTGAGTGGAGGCAGGTAATTAACTAATGGGTAATTAAGTGTGCTTGTGTGTACCTGACGACATAATATTCTCTCTCTCTGTCTCTCTCTCTCTCTCTCTCTCTCTCTCTCTCTCTCTCTCTCTCTCTCTCTCTCTCTCTCTCTCTCTCTCTCTCTCTCTCTCTCTCTCTCTCTCTCTCTCTCTCTCTCTCTCTCTCTCTTAAACAATTACTTTTCCTCGGTGTTTAATACTAACAGTCTTCCTCTCGCTACCACCAACACCAGTACTATTGTAAATCTCGAGCATGCATTGCCTAATTTTGAAATAACAACCGATGAAGTCCTTAAAGCTCTCCATTCACTTAAAACAAATAAAAGTCCTGGACCTGACAAAGTATATCCAACTCTGCTGAAAGAAACAAAGAGCGAAATACTCTCCTCCCTCACAACCGTATTCAATATGTCCTTGCGACAAGGCATCGTCCCTTCAGATTGGAAAAAGGCTAACGTGACACCGATTTTCAAGAAAGGAGACAAAAAAGTACCAGGTAATTACAGGCCCATTAGTCTAACTTCGGTTGTAGGTAAGCTACTTGAGGGCATAATTAGAGACAAAATTGTGAGTTACCTTGAAAGCCACTCATTGATTGGGGACTCGCAACATGGCTTCCGAAACAAAAGATCCTGCCTATCAAACCTATTAACCTTTTATAACGACCTCTTCACTGTTTATGACGTAACCAAATCACTGGACGTAGTCTATCTTGATTTCAGAAAGCGTTTGATAAAGTCCCGCATCATAAATTACTTTACAAATTAAAGCAAATAGGTATTGACGGTCAAGTAAACCAATGGATCGCGAATTGGTTGAGCAACAGACAACAAAGAGTAGTGATTGACGGATTTAACTCAGAGTGGGCGCCTGTCACTAGTGGCGTCCCTCAGGGCTCGGTCCTTGGCCCAGTGCTCTTCATTATTTACATCAACGACGTGGATGTTGGACTCAATAACCGCATTAGTAAATTTGCAGACGACACAAAGATTGGCAACTCGGTTCTCACTGACGAAGACAGGCAAAGCCTCCAAGAGGATTTGCACAAAATTTCAACTTGGTCGGATAGATGGGAGATGCCCTTTAACGTAGACAAGTGCCAGGTCCTTCAAGTTGGAACGAGGAATAAAGTTCGAATACGAAATGCGCGGCGTTAAACTCAAAGCGTTCAATGCGTCAAAGACTTGGGGTCAAAATCGCGTCAAACCTCAAATTCTCACAGCAATGCATCGATGCAGCAAATAAAGCGAACAGAATGTTGGGCTTCATTAAAGAAACTTTGTATTCAAGAATAAAGATGTAATACTCGCTCTACAACAGTTTAGTCAGACCCCACTTGGAATATGCGGTACAGTTTGGTCTCCCCACCATGCAAAGGATATTGCTAAATTAGAAGGTGTTCAGCGTCGGGCAACGAAAATGATCCCTTCCTTGCGCAACAAATCCTACGAAGAAAGGCTTTCTACCCTTAACATGTTCTCTCTTGAAACGTCGCCTCCGAGGAAAACTGATCGAATGTTTTAAAATACTTAATGGTTTCACGAATGTAGACAGATCAACATTGTTTATGATCGATGACACTTTGCGCACGAGGAACAATGGCGTAAAACTCAGATGTAGACAAGTAAATTCAGACTGCACCAAATTTTTCTTCACCAACGTTGTAGTGCGAGAATGGAATAAGCTTCCACCGTCAGTGGTCCAGTGTAACACGATTGACTCCTTCAAAAATAAGCTCGACCGTCACTTCCTTCAACTTAATATCAATTAGAGTAGAAATGCAACGTTTTGGAGTCTTCTGATTAATGTAAAATCACTTAGGTTTAAGGACAGACCACCAAGTCTGGACCATGGGGTCTAATGGTCTGATTTTCTATGTATATCTATGTATATCTCTCTCTCTCTCTCTCTCTCTCTCTCTCTCTCTCTCTCTCTCTCTCTCTCTCTCTCTCTCTCTCTCTCTCTCTCTCTCTCTCTCTCTCTCTCTCTCTCTCTCTCTCTCTCTCTCTCTCTCTCAACGTAAAAAAGAAAACATATATTAAGAGAGAGAGAGAAGGAAGGAAGGAAGGAAGGAAAGAATAAGGAAGGAAGGAAGGAAGGAAGAAAAGAAGAAAGAAAGAAAGAAAGAAAGAAAGAAAAAAAATGAGAGAGAGAGAGTCAAGACTCAGTGAAAGTAAAAACGGGCGGGCAATAAGAAAGAAAAAAAAGAAATCAAGCAAGGAATGAAGGAGGCGAGGGGAGGAGGAGGGGTGGAGGGGGGGCAAGGGTTGGGCAGCCCCTTAATATGGTGAAGGTGATGGTGAGTCGTGCTGGGCGTCTCTCCTCACCATTCTCCCTCCATTCCTCCTCCTTTCCTCCATTCCTCCATCCTCTGCCTTCTCTCTAGTTTTCCTTTCCTCTCCCTTCCTTCCATTCCACTCCTCTCGTCTTTCTCCTTTCTTTCCTCCATCTCTCCTTCCTCTTCCTCCCTCCGTCTCTATAGTCCTCCTTTCCTCCATTCCTTCTTCCCTCTCCTTCCTCCTCTCTGGTCCTCTTTTCCTCCATCCCTCCTTCCTCTTCCTCCCTCCTTCTCTTCAGTTATCCGTTCTTCCACTAATGTTCTGTTTATTTACCTTCGTCTGGGTCATTAATATTAGCGACTTTTTTTTCTTTTTTTCCTTCTATTTATTCTATTCTGTTTTTCTTTTTTTGTCGTGTTCTTTCTCTTTTCCCCTTGACTAATTATTTTCCCTCCCCTCTGCGGCCCTCTTCTTCTCCTTTTCTTCTTCCCGTTTTCCTTCCTTACTCCCATTCATCATTATTTCCTCTCCTCATTATGACCTCGTTTTCTGTTTCACACTTCTCTTTTTCAATTTTCTTCCTCACTATTCGTTCTCTTTCTCTTCCCTTTCTCCGTATTAATTTTCTCATTGTGCTCCTGAACTTCTTAACTTCTTCTCATCTTCTGTCTTTGGGGGATCTTCTTTATTTCTCCTTTCTAGCTTAATTCTTACACTTTATTCCTTTTCATTTCCTTTTTCTCCTCCTCCTTCTCTTCTTCGTTCTGATCTTCGTCGTTGTCATCTCCACTTTACCTTAATAATCCGTTTTTGGCCCAGGTTTTTAATTTTTTTTCTCTATGGCTTTACGTATTCTCCCTCTTTGGTCCGTCTGCTACTTCACCTTCTTCTTCTCTTCCTCTTCGTTCTTCTCTTCGTCGTTGTCATCTCCTCTTTACCCTTTCGCTTTCTCTCTGACGTGTTCTCATTAAGTCCTCTTCCTCTTTCGTGTCCTTCTTCCTCCTCTTCCTCTCCTATTCTTCGTCGTTGTCATCTCCATACCCTTAATATTCTATCTTTAGCTCAACTTCTTCCTTTCCCTTTCTCTCTGACGTGTTCTTCCCTTTTAGTCCTCTTCCTCTTTCTCCTTCTCCCTTCCTCTTCCTCTCCTCTTCCTCTTCTTCGTCGTTGTCATCTCCATAAACTCTATCTTTAGCTCAACTTCTTCCTTTCCCTTTCTCTCTGACGTGTTCTCCCCTTTTCGTCCTCTTCATCCTTCTCCTTCTCCCTTCCTCCTCCTCCTCCTAACGCCTCCCCTGGGACACCGTGTTTACAAAAGCAACAGCCGCCGAACACACGCCCCGCGAGCTGGAGATTCCGCGCCACTTAAATTGAAACCTGTTGACGAGCTAATGGTAAGTACGGCGGACAGACGGACGGACGGGCGGGGCAGGGACGGACACGTGGGGACTGGCTGCAGTAGGAGGAGGAGGAGGAGGAGGAGGAGAAAAAGAGAAAGAAGGGGAGTAAAAGACTTGAGAGATGTTAACGGAAGAGGAAGAGGGTTAAGGAGGTATAGGAAGAGGAGGAGAAGGAAGAGGAGGAGGAGAAAAGCATGGAAAACATGGAAAACATTGACTAGCAGGCAGCAGAAAGACTGTTGGCTCATTACTAGGCTGCCTGCGTTCAGTGATTTAATCAATTCGTTTGGGAGGAGGAGGAGGAGGAGGAGGAGGAGGAGGAGGAGGAGGAAGAGGAAGAGGGTTAAGGAGGTATAGGAAGAGGAGGAGGAGGAAGAGGAGGAGGAGGAGGAGGAGTTGGCATGTTTCCACTTCCAACCGAAATCTCATCACAACAAAGCAAAAAATTTCAAAGTTGCTATTCTTATTATGCATTATTATAATTCTTCGTATTACACTATAATTTTTTTCCTTTCATTGTGTGTTGCTTTATTGGATGTGTTTTTGTTTTGTTGTCTTGTTGTTATCTTCGAGTTCGTTAAAGCATATGTTCGGTCTTAGGAGTGAGGAGTTACGGCCGTTCTCTCTGTCCGTAAGTTCGTCAATGCTTTCCGTTCATCTTTCCGTCCATTCCCTCCGTCCTTTCCTTCCCGTCTGTTCATCCATTACCTCTGTCCTTTCCTCTCCTCCCGTTCGTTCATTTCCTCCGACCTTTTCTTTTAATACGTTCGTCAATCTCTTCTGTTCTCTCCTTCTTGTCCGTTTCTCTATTCCTTCTGTCCTTTCCTTCCCTTCCGCTCGTTCATTTCGTCCGCCCTTTTCTTTTAATACGTTCGTCAATCTCTTCCGTCCTTTTCTTCTTGTCCGTTCCGTGCGTTCCTTCGGTCACGGTGGGGGGGTGGGGGGTGTAAGGGGGTCATGAGGGGGGGTAGGGGGGGTAGGTCACGGTACGTTTCATCTGGGCATCGTTTTCGTTACGGCTCCTTCGATTTCACGCGCCTCGTTCCCTCTCAGCGCGGACCTTGGAACGTCTCAATTACGAGCGAGGAGGCGGCGGTGTTATGAATCCTCTTGGCACACATTCTTCCTTTCTCTTTCCCTCACTGTCGTTTTGTAGGTGTGGTTTTTCGCCGTCTCTAATCTCGTGAGTTTGTTTTCGTTTTTTTTTTCTCGTTTTAAATCAGCAGCTTACTCCTTTTATATCGTGGCTTTGATTTTCTTTTTCTTTATTTTTTTAATTTCTATTGTTGATGTGATTTATTTAGTGTTATTCCCTTCGTTTAAAATTGTACTTCTCTTGTTTTTTTTCCCCTTCTTATAAATCAGTGTTCCTATTGATTTTTTTTTTCCTTCTTTAATGTCACGGTAGTTTTTTTCGTTTTTTTAGTATCCTCGTTTTATTTTTCATTCCTTCTTTTATGTCGTCGTATTCTTTTTTAATGTCACGAGTTTAGTTCCGCATTTTTCCTCCTCTCCAATCAGTGTTTTTTTCATCGTGTTTTTATGCTTCTTTAATATCGTCTTCCCTTTCTTCGCTTTTTTTCTTTTTTTTTTTTTTTTGGTATTTCCGTTGTTTTTCTTTTCTTTTTTCTATCGCCGTATTTCTTGTTTTATTTTCTTCCTTTATGTCTTGGTTGGTTTCTTCAGTGTTTCTTGTTCTCTTGGGTTTTCGAGTTTTGTTTGCCAGTCTTACAAGCTTGTTTTATTTCCTTATCTCTTGTTTTCTTTGTGTGTTTATTTGTGTATTCGTTAGTTCATTTATTTGCTTCTTTGTTTTTCATTCTGTATATGTCTTTTTATACCAATCTCTAAATTTTCTATCTTCTTTCATTTTCCTTTCTTATTTTTTTCTTTTTCCTATTTTCTTTCCTGCCTTATGTCTTGCTTTCTTCCCCTCTTCCTTTTTCTTTCTTTCCCTCTTTCTATCTTCTTTCCTCTCTTTCATTCTTTCTTGCTTGCCTGATTGCCTCTTACCTGTTTGAGTTTCTTATCATAATTTCTGACCACAATCCGGAATATGTGCTCCATTGTACTCGATAATGCATAGAACACGTTGTAAACAAAAATGGATTACTGATACTCATATACGTCCACTCCCACTCCACTCGTTTCTTATTTACAAACGTACAAATAACTAGTTTCTCCTTTGTTTTCCATTCCCTCGCAGTCTACCCTCTAATTTATTGCATGCGTTTCTCCCTCTGTCTGTCTGGTTCGTCTTTTGTTTCTCTGTCTCATCCTTGTCTCCAGTTACAGGAATAAATGCGAATCGAAGTATTTTTGCATCTTCTCTCAATGTCTCAAAATAATATACTGTCCTTTGTTTTGGTTTATTCCTCCACTCCAATCAATCATCTTTCGGTGTGTGTGTGTGTGTGTGTGTGTGTGTGTGTGTGTGTGTGTGTGTGTGTGTGTGTGTGTGTGTGTGTGTGTGTTTTGTTTGTTTGTGATCTCTCTCTCTCTCTCTCTCTCTCTCTCTCTCTCTCTCTCTCTCTCTCTCTCTCTCTCTCTCTCTCTCTCTCTCTCTCTCTCTCTCTCTCTCTCTCTCTCTCTCTCTCTCTCTCTCTCTCTCTCTCTCTCTCTCTCTCTCGCCAACTGTTCTCCACATTCCATTTTTCTTTTTTTTCTTCTTACTTTACATTTTCTTTCTTTACCACATGATTTTCCATTTTCCTTCTGTATCATTTCCTTCCATTACCCTCTGTCACTTTTCCTCCTCCTCCTCCTCCTCCTCCTCCTCCGTCCCTTGTAGGAGTTTGAGGTAAATCTTTCTAAAATGACAAACTCGTGAGAATCATTTGTCGGTAAAAGTCAAATGTGGTTACTCCTCCCTCTTTCCTCTCTTAACCCTCCTCTTCCTCCTCCTCTTCTTCCTCCTCCTCTTCTTCCACCTCTACCTTCACTTTTCTTTCCCTTATCCCTACTCAGGTCTCTCTACCTCTCTCCTCTTTGCACCCTTTTCCTCCTCTTTTTTTCTTTAATTTCACTCTGTTTTGCTTTTTCTCTTCCTTCTCTCTCTTTCTGTTCCTCTGTCCTTCTTTCCTTTCTTACTCTCCCATTCCTCCATCCCTCTTTTCTCCTTTTAGTTTTCGTTTTCCTCCTTTTCCTCCTTTAAATAATATCTCCATCACCTTCTGTTTCCCTATTATCTTCCCCCTTGTCTTTCACACTCCTATTCTTTTTCCTTCATCTTTCATCACCTCTGCCCTTCTCATCACCCCCCCCCCCCACAAACACTTTCTCCTCCTTCCCTTTTTTTCTCTTCCTATCCTTCTTAATATTTTTCATTCATTTTCCTACTTCACCCAGTATGCAAATTTTCCCTTCGACCGCTGCTTCGCTTCTTTCTTAACCTTTTACTTCTTTTAAATCTGTGTCAAATATCCTGTTTTATATATTATACTTTCAACGGTTTCTCTCTCTCTCTCTCTCTCTCTCTCTCTCTCTCTCTCTCTCTCTCTCTCTCTCTCTCTCTCTCTCTCTCTCTCTCTCTCTCTCTTCTCTCTCTCTCTCTCTCTCTCTCTCTCTCTCTCTCTCTCTCTCTCTCTCTCTCTCTCTCTCTCTCTCTCTCTCTCTCTCTCTCTCTCTCTCTCTCTCTCTCTCTCTCTCTCTCTCTCTCTCTCTCTCTCACGACCCTCTTACCCTCCTTTCCCCTCTTCGTTCCCTTCACTTACACACTCGAGTGAACATGTTACCGCTGGCTTCCTCTACTCACCGCTAGAGGGCCAGTCCTTGTCTACACTCATGTTCCCGTGTCGCAGCTTCTTCCTCCTCCTCCTACTACTACTACTACTACTACTACCACTACCGCCGCCGCCACTGTACTGTCTGTTTTCATGGTCTTGTAACTAAACCTTTTCTTTTTTTAGCGTTTCTGTTTGTTATTTCGTTATGTTTATGTATGTGTCTATGATTTTGTTGTCTGTTGACTGCTCACTGGTTATTTTTTTGTTTTCTCTTCTCTTCCTTTACATTCCTCTATACATCTTCCTACCTGTCTATCCATTTATCTAATTATCTATCGGACATTTCATCTGCCTCTATTTATCTACGCAAATCTAAATTAAAGTAGCTATGTATGCACGTAAGTTTGTATTAGTCTAAAAAAGCAAATAAAAATGCATGCGAATATAGATACATACATTCATACATACACTCTTTCTCCTCCTCCTCCTTCTCCTTGTGACCTGAACAGCGACCCCGTGGCTCCGTTTCCTCCCCCGGGGTCACTACGCCCAGCCGAAGAGCAGTCGCTGGTGTTCACGAGGGTGGAGGAGGATGTCGAGGAGGAGATGGGGAGGAAAAGAGAGAGGCAGTGATGGTGGGAAAGATGAAGCGGTGTCAAGGAAAAATAGAAAAAAAGGTAATATAAGAGAAAAAGAACCAAAAGGACGACTACAACAGCAACAAAACAACAGAAACAACAACAGCAACAGTACTACAAGAAGACACCAACGACAACAAAAAAATAACAAAAATAAACTAAGACAAATAAAAAAATGATACAATAAATAATCCTAAATACATGATGCTGGTAATGATGATGACGATGATGATTAAGATAAAACGAAAAAACAATGCTAAAAACAATACTAGTCAAAAAGAAAAAAAAAACAGTAAGAAGCATGACAAAGAAAAAACAAGAAGAGCAATACAACAAAGAAAACAAAAAAAAAGGAAGAAGCATGACAAAGGAAAAACAAGAAGGGCAATACAACAAAGAAAACAACAACTGAACACGCCGCCAATGGAACGATAAGGCAATTAATAGAAAGTGAATAAAAACAACATGACGGTGAACCGGAAAATTAATATAAGCACTTAAAAATAACCAGTAAATTAGGAGCAGTAAGTAGCGGGCTTTTTTTTTTTTTTTTTTTTTTGCTTTATTGTTTTCTTTTTTTTACGCCCTTGCACTGTCTCCTCTGCTGTAAATAATGAATAAATGAATAAGTAAATGAACAAGCAAATTCTTATGTAAATGAATACTAATAAAAAACATGTTATTTACCCGCACGTGTAAAGTAACATAACAAAAATATCGATGACACTTCAAATTCATCTAAAAATCATTCTCTTATTTTTTTCCTTTTCCTTCTCCTTTTACGTATTCCTCTCTTCCACTTCCTTTTCCTCCTTCACGTTCATTACTTTTGGCGTCACTTATTTTATTCACCTCACGTTCCATATTGGCGTTCGCTGTCTTTATCTTCGACACGACAGTTATTTTCGTCATCCACTTTGTCTTTGCGGTGGAGTATTAGTGTAAAAGTATAATCACGAATCTTTTTATTTTCTCTTTTTACTTCATTATTATAGTCATTTGTGTCTTTGATTTGTTCTTTTTTAAGGGGGTTACTTCTACTTCTTAACCTTTTTGCCTTTTCCTAGTTTAATTTCCTCTTTTTCCAATTCATTTCCCATTTGTGTCTGATTTTTGGGGAGTTACTTTTACTTCTTAGCGTTTTTTCCTTTTCCTAGTTTAGTTTCCTCTTCTTTCAATTCATTTCCCATTTGTGTCTGATTTTTGGGGGTTACTTCTACTACTTAGCGTTTTTTCCTTTTCCTATTTTAATTTCCTCTTCTTTCAATTCATTTCCCATTTGTGTCTTTGATTTGCTTCTGTTCTTTTTCTTTTCGCTTTTTTCTCCTTCTTAGCATTTTTGGTCTGTTAGAAAACTTTAACCACCTTTTTTTCTAATTCATTCCCCATTTGAGTTTTTTTTTTATTTCCTTTCATTGTTATTGCTTTCTTCTCCTTCTTAGTATTCAGAATTTTCAAATCTTTAATCTTCTCTCTTTTTCTACTTTATTCCTCATTTGTGTTTGTTTGGTTTCCTCTTCATTCCTTCTTTCTTCTCTTTCTCACCCTTTATAACATTTCGAACAATCTATAATCTCTCTTTTTCTATTTCTTTAACTATTTGTGTTTTGTGTTTCATTCGCTGTTCTTATCTCTTTTTACTTCATAATTCATTTGCGTCTTTGGTTTCCTTTCGATATTTTTGCTATCTTTTCTTTATCATTCATTTAGCCACTCTCCACTTTCCGTGACGCCCACTTATTAATGCCCATATTTTTCTTGTCTCCTTTCTGTCCTGTCTCCCTCCGGCCGTCGCTCCTTCCTGTGCTGTCTGCCTGGCCGCCCCTGACTCCCGGCACCTCCCGCCACCCACTTCCCTCGCTATTCAATATTTCAACGCAGAGCTATTTATCTTCGCTCCTCCTCCACCACCACCACCACCACCACGACGACCTTCCCACTTTTTAGCCTCTCTCCTCCTCCTCTTCCTCCTCCTTCGCTTCTAATCATCCTCTTCATTCTACTTTTTACATTTTACATTTTTCTCCTCTTCTTCCTACTCTTCCTTGTCCCTTTCTTCTTTCTCCTTCTCCTTTTTTCCTCTCTAAATACCCCTCTTTCTCCTCCTCCTTCTCCTCCTCCTCCTCCACTTTAAATTCATCTAAAAAATATTCTCTTATTTTTTTTTCCTTTTCCTTCTCCTTTTACATATTCCTCTCCTCCACTTCCTTCTCCTTCTTCATCTCCATTTCTTCTTTCTACTTCTTCTAAATATCCCTCTCTTTTACATCCTTCTTCTCTTCCTTCTCCTCCTTCTCCTTCCCCCTTTCTAAATATCCTTCTCTCCTACCTCCTACCTTTCTCCCTCTCCCTCCTCCTCCTCCTCCTCCTCTAAATATCCTTCTCCCCTGCTTAAGTGTCCCTTTGTTAGCCTGAAGGTCCCTCGCCACTCCTCACGCCCCTCGAGATGTGGCTCCCAAGACGCCCACACCAGTTGTCTACCCGGCAGCTGCGTCACCTCCGGGCTACTCTCAGGAGGCGTCCTGTCCACGCGTTGTGCCTCGTAAACACGCGAGCACCACAACACACACAGCACACACACACCTCTCTCGGCCGCAGGAGTGACGAAACGGAAAGGGAGGGAGGAATTGTAGGAGTGGAAGGATATGGGAAAGGGAAGAAAGGGCGAACGGAGGCAAAAATAACATATAGGAGTGAAAGGATATGAGAGAGAGAAAGGAAAGACGGAGGAAAAAAAAACATGACAGGGAAAGGATATGAGAAATGGAAGGGAGGGTGAACGTAGGCAAAAAGAATACAGCACAATTTACATATAGACGGAGATGGAAAGAGAAGAAGTGAAAGGTTAAAATGGAATGAAAAATTTGATAAAGGAAAGAAAAGAGGCATACAGTAATGGAAATAAAGGCTATACGAGAAACATGGATGAGGAAGGAGGAGAACTGAGACTGAGAGGTAAAGAAAGGGATGAAAATATATATTAAACGAGAAATAGGAAAAAGAGACGAAAGAAAGTACAACAGCAAGGGTATACGGGAAACAAGGATGAGGAAGGAGGAAAACTGAGAGGTAAAGAAAGGGATGAAAATATATATTAAACGAGAAATAGGAAAAAGGGACGAAAAAAGTACAATAGCGGAGATAAAATATACAGAAAGCAGGAACGTGGAAAAAGGAAACTGAGAAAGAGGAATAAGTGTGTGTGTGTATGTGTGTGTGTGCGTGTGTGTGTGTGTGTGTGTATAATAACAAATTTCTTCTGGATGATTTGCTTTGTGAATAGTTGCTTAATCCAATATGTATCTGGCTGAATGCGGTTAATCAGGCCAATCACCCGCTTTTGACGATTGAGATAAACTGAGGAGGTGGGAAAGTCGGCAGCAGTAGGAGGATTTAGTAGAGTCAACCATAAAAACTATCCGAACTCAGGAACGTTACTTTAACCACTCTATTTTTTTCTCCCATTTTCTTCGTTCTGTCGCTCTCTATTCTGTCGTTCCTTGTTTCTTCGTTATTTATTTGTTCTTTCTCTATTTACTCTGTTCTCTATTCTGCCCTTTATTTGCCGTTCTTAATTTTTTTACGGGAGCAATTTTCTCTTTCTCAATTTCATCGTTATCTATTCTGTCGTTCTTTATTCTCCTTCTCTGTCCAGTCGTTCATGAGGCTGCCAATAATTCCGGGGGACATATTTAACGACAAAGCAGACAGACACATATCGGCCGCCGGTAAGTGATTTATGTCGTCTCAGTATGAACGTATAGGAAGCGGATCATTATATATAATTATCCAAACCAGTTACGCGCCTGTCCAGTAAGCGGCGCCGGCATTTGTTTTTATCGCACGAGCCTCCGGACGGGCGCGGTAGGATGAGACAGCACAGATATATCGGCTGTTTATTGGTTCTCGTCACGCGATTCAAGACGTTGTAAACATATCCGGAACACACACGCACTCACCCACCCACCCACCCACCTACTCGAACACACACACAGTAGAGCTCACCACACCCAAGTTTTTATTTCGATCTTGGGGCACGTCACCAATTTACTAAAACAAGAAAAGGGAAAAAAACAGTGGTGGAGAGATTGCGTGCTGGTAACGGTATATGTGTGTGTGATCGCCTCTTTTTCGTCTACTTTCTCGTACTGTCACGTGTGTTTAGGTGAAACTTTTGCATGGTGGAGCGTACGTCTGATCATGCCAGTTTCCACACCTTCCTCCAGAAGCTTACTAAAAATACATGTAGAGAACGTGTCTTGCTTCTTTTTATTCCCTCTGTATCTATTATATTTATGTCGTCCCCACCTACCCCGCTTTTTGAACCTCCTACATCCATCCAGCTTTTATATGCGTCACTACTTTTCAGCATCCGATATAACAACAACAACAACAACAACAACAATAATAACAATTTCTCCGATCTCTACTACCACCGTGACGAAATAAACTAAAAACTACTACTACTACTACTATTACAATTACTACTACTACTACTACTACTACTGTTAAAAGAGAGCGTGGCACATTTACGGAAGTCGATGGTTTGGTACGCGATCTTCAGAATGCAAAGGATGACAACAAGCCCTCCCTCTTTTCCTTCCTTCCCTTCCCTTTCCCTCCCGGCCCTTCAATCCTTTTCCTACCTCTGCTTCCTCTTTTGTCTCCCTTTTTCCTCCACCTCCTCCTCCTCCTCCTCCTCTCCACGCCACTTCCGACTCATCTTCTTCCTCTCACCTTCACTTTCTCCTCCTCCTCTTCTTCTCCTCCCTGAAGAGTTAGGAGGTATCACTTGTATTGCTCCTTTTTTTTTGAGGCCATGATGCTGCGTCAATAGATAAGTGGTTGGCAAATCGAGGCTAGTTTTTGCTTGATGCTTTTTCATGGTTTCTTTTTGACGTCTAACATTATCATTACCATCCTTATCGTTATTAGCACCATTATTATTTCTCGTCCACTTCATTTCCTGCGTTAAATAAAATAAAATAAAAATCCCACACACAATCGACGGGAGGTAAAAATTTGAGAACAAGGGAAATAATCAACCAGTACTATAAGGAGGAGAGGAAGCAGGAAAGATAAGAAGGAGCCCTGGTTTAACAAGCTACAAACGACTTACTCATGTACATCAACACGCACACACACACACACACACACACACACACGCACACGACCAAGACAGGGGAATATAGATATGCCCCTCTTTACACACGCACATACATACATACACGCACACACGCACACAAACTATCACGTCACAACCTTTCTCTTCCTTCATTCACCCAAATTTATCTCCCTTCCTTACACCCGACAAACCCACGGAAGTCCCATAAAGCTTACAAAGACGATATCGGAACACAGCAGAAAACATGCATCTGGTCTTCTGCTGCAAGGGACGATAGTAATGAATGAAAACACGACCACAAGAAACCAGCGCGCCATTCTTTGCCTCGAGAACCAAACAATGATTTTTTGTTTGTTTGTTTAGGCCTCAACAGGAAAAATAGAGAAATGAGTTGTTGTTTTTACAGCAGAGGAGACAGTTCAAGGGCGTAAAAAAAAAAAAAAAACAATAATGAAAAAAAAAGGCCCGCTACTTACTGCTCCTGAATAGAGTAGAGTGGCGGGAAAGTTCGAAATTAAACAGAAGAATGAGTTAGAATATATATAAAGAAATACGTGTGTACCTTTTTACGTGGTGTATAGATAGAAAGGACATAGATAGATGAATGAATAAAGATAGACAGATAGATAAAAAGATAGATAGTTTGTTTGGGCCTCAACGGGAAAAATAGCGAAATGAGTGGCAGGAAAGTTCGAAATTAAACAGAAAAATGAGTTAGAATATATATAAAGAAATACGTGTGTACCTTTTTACGTGGTATATAGATATATAGGACGTAGATAGTTGAACGAATAAAGATAAATAGATAGATAGATAGATAGATAGATAGAGATAAATAGGTGGTTTGATAGGGAGAGAGATATTGAACGTAATAATAATGATTAATATTTATCTTTTTTTATGAAGCGCTGCAGCAGGAAGCTTAAAATAGCCTGAGAGGACAAGTAAATGAGGAATAAAATCCGTAATTGGGGCTACTTTTCTATTTCCTTTCCTTTTTATTCTCTATTTTTTTTTTTTTTTTTTTTTTTTTTTTGCTGATGTGTTTCCGCCCGGCTGCTGTTCTTGTCCACTTCCGCGTTACATCAACTTCTTCGACAGGTGTAAGATATTCGCGTTCATTTTAATATTGAAAAAATCACAACTACACGACTCGCTGCTGACGTGGATATATTACTACAAACGAGCCCCAAAATTATAGTGTTTTTGATAATGGTATTAGTAATTGTAGTGTTTGTGTATTGTTATCCTCATTATTAGCGATAGCAGCAGCAGTAACAGTAGTGGAAGTAATAGTAGTAGTTAGTAGTAATAATAGTACCGCCGAGGTAAATGAAAACAACAGAAATATAATAGCAAAAAGGAGAATAAATATGGAAAACAAAGGAAGGAAAATATATCTCATTCCACACACGAAGAGAAAAATGTACGACCGACTTAAAAAAGAGAGAGAGAAAAATGAGAAAACAAACAAACACATCCACAAACAAACAAAAAACGAATAAAAAGAAGAAAAGCAAGAGAAACAACAAAATAATAAGTAATGAAATAATATACCACTGACTAATCAAAATACAAAGAGAAAACGAGGAAAACACACACACACACAAAAAAAACACAAACAAACAAATAAATAAACAACAATAGAAAACAACAACAAAAAAATTATAGGATGTCATGAAAAGTACCAGCGACTCCCAAAAAGGCAGAGAGAGAAAGAAAACGAGAATATAAGCACACAAACAAAAAATAAGAGACAACATAAGACAAACAGCGACAAAGAAAAGGCAAACAAGAGAGAGAGGAAAATAATAGTACGTAATGTAATGGGAATGATGCCTCAGCGACTCACAGACAAAAAAAGAAAAAAAAAGAAAAATCGGGAAAAAACACAAACAAACAAATTTAAAAAGACCACAAAATAGACAATACAAAATGAAAAACAGCAAAATAATAAGACTTTCCAACCCTAATATTAACAAGCAACACTCCCTCCCTCCCCTCCATTCCCTCCCCACCAGAATAAAATGATAATACACGACACACTGGAGGAGGAGGAAGGAACAAAAAATAACAAGAAGTGTCGTGGAGGCTCTGGGCAAACACCGGGCGTGGCTCCTTGGGCAGGGCGGCACCTCGCAGGCCCCTCGGTAAACAACGGCCTGCACTCCACTAGCAAGGGTCCCCAAGCTCTTAGTCAGCCCGCCAACTCCTCTTAACCTCTGCCCTGTTACCTTACACTCCTCCTCCTCCTCCTACTCCTTCTCCTCCTTCTTCTTCTCCTCCTACCTCTCTTCCTTTGCTCTATTACCTCACACTCCTCCTCCTACTCCTCCTCCTACTCCTCCCTCTTCTTCTTTTGCTTCATTACCTCACACTTCTCTTTCTACTCCTTCTACTCCTTCTCTTCCTCTGCCTTGTTACCTCACACTCCTCCTCCTCCTACTCCTTCTCCTACTCCTCCTTCTCTTCCTCTGCTTTCTTACCTCACTTTCCTCCTCCTATACTCCTCCTTCACCTCCTCTTCCCTGATCCCTTACATTTCTCCTACTCCTCCTCCGCCTACTCTTCTTTCTGCTCCTCTACCCTGTTGCCTCACACTCCTCATCCTACTCCTCCGACTCATACTTCTACTTTTCCTTCTCCTGTTCTAACTCCTATTCCTTTCCCTGCCACTTCTACTTCTACTTCCATTCGTATTGTTTTCCGACTTCTTTTTATTTTTCTTACTCCCGTTTCTCTTTCTATTTTTTTTCTAATACTCCTCTTCGTTCACCTCCTTCATTTCTTTCTCCTCTTATTCTTTCATTTCTCACTTCTTTTTCCTTCTCCTCCTCTAAGTTTTGTTATTGTTCTTGTTCTTCTTTATGTTCTTGGTGCTTTTAATCTCTTTCTCCTTCTTTTTGTTTCTCCTCCTCCTCCTCCTCCTTCTTTCTCACTCTCCTTACACAACTTCATCCCAACTATGCTCTCCATTCTATACCTCACTCTCTCTCCTTCCTTCTCTCCTTGCATTCCTCCTCTTCTTCTTTTGTTTTCATATCTTCATATCTCGCATCCACCCATATCCTATCGTTCCTTCTTCCTTCCTTCCTTCATTCATTCATTCCTTCATTCATTCATTCATTCCTTGCATCACTCTTTCCTTTCTTACCTACTATTTTCCTGCCTTCCTAAATACCGACGCTCTCTCCCCTCCAGCATCAGAAAGGGAGAAGTGAAATGACGAACAGTGGAAATACCAAAGAAAACAAGCTGTGTCACAAACGTTACTGACGAAGATATAAACGTTTGCATGCCCCGAGAGGAGAAAGGGGAAAGGAAAGTAAAAGGAAAAGAAGCTGTGAAGGAACAAAAGGTGAGATGAAGATTGACAGATAGAGAGACAGGTAGAGCGAGAAAGAGAGAAAGAGAACAATAAACCGAACACACACACCTGGATATTATAAAAAAAAAAATAATATACGAAACGATGTCTTTAGAAAGTTAAATGGAGATGAAGGGAGTGTCGGCCTTACTAATAAAACGCTTGAAAATGATGATGGCCGAGATAATCATGATAGCGTAAAATGAATGATAGAAAACGTTACATACTTCGCTGTAAAACAAATCAGGGGAGAATTATGACATAGCGAAGGAAAGGAATCGAAAAAGAAAAAATCGTAATAATAAGAAAAGCGTTGGATATTCGGATTAATATTTGTCTGTTAACTTTGCGAAACCAGAAACAACAACAACAACAAAACCATCAACAACAAAAACAGGCACATAAAAACGAAACATAGACAATAAAACAAGATAAAATAAAGCACAAAACAAAGGCATAAGTGATTACAACTGAAGCGCTCCCGACACACACACACACACACACACACACACACACTATTTGGCTCGTTCATATTTACTCACACGGCAGGCGTCACTCATTCCGTCACTCCCTCACACACACCCTCCTCCTCCTCCTCCTCCTCCTCCTCTTTCTCTAGTACTACAGATCACTCATGTGGCAAATCATCATATATTCCACTGGAGTAGTCATGAGTGGGAGAGGGAGGAAGGGAGAGAAGGAGAGAAGGGGGAGTGAGTGAGAAGGGAGATAGTGTAGAATGCATAAACTGATTGATATACTCTCACTCTCTCTCTCTCTCTCTCTCTCTCTCTCTCTCTCTCTCTCTCTCTCTCTCTCTCTCTCTCTCTCTCTCTCTCCCATAAATTCCCTCTTTAAAGCCTCGTCCCTTCATAATCGTCATTACCTCTCAGCCTCCCAAAATTATCCCCGTCCATAGATTTCACTAGATGTCTCCTATAACCCCTCCTTTCCCTCCCTCCATCCTTCCCTTCCTTCCTCTCTCCCTCCCACTCCCATTCACTTACCCCCGCAACTCTCTCCCTCCTCTCTCTCTATCATCAGCTCCTCCTCCCTCCCTCCATCCCTCCCTTCCTTCCTCTCTCCCTCCCATTCCCATTCACTTACCCCCGCAACTCTCTCGCCCTCCTCTCTCTCTCTCATCAGCTCCTCCTCCCTCCCTCTCTCCCTCCCTCCTCCTCTCCAACACAAACAACACCACGCCATCACTCGCACAACTTCTCGCTATTACCGTCACCTGCTTTGAGTTATCTCGTCTCTATGGTGGTGCTCGTCCGCCGACCTGCCCGCCCTGACCCCTCCGCCACTAACACGACCATCAGCACTATCACTACTACTACTATTACTTTTTTTCTTCTTTTTCTTATTCTTGTAGTTTTTGTTCTTGTTTTCATTCTTTTTATTTTTATTTTCTGCTTTGGCTTTTTTTTTCGTCTTCATTTTCTTCTTTTTCCATTTCTTTTTCTTTTTTTTTCCTTCTCTTCGTTTCCTTCCTCTTGTTCTTGTTCTAATTCTTATTCCTCTACTACGACTACTACTATTACTACTACTACTACTACTACTACTACTGTTACTACTACTATTACACGAATACTATTAACTTCTTCCTTTACTACTACTACTACTGCTACTACTGTCTTGTTCTTGTTCTTCTTCCTTTACTACTACTACTACTACTACTACTACCGAAGGATACTGTAACTGTAGGTTCTGGTAATATTGGTACTAAGGAAGGTAGTGGTAGTTGTATTGTAATGTTGGTGGTTGGGATGGTGGTAACACGATGGTGGACGTGGTGATGGTGGTGGTGCTGGTGGCGGTGACAGTTAGGTGGAGGTGGGGGGTGGAGGCTCTGAGGTATAGGTGGTGATGGTGGTGGTGTAGGTTATGGGATTTATGGTGATGGTGGTGATAATGGTGATGTGGAAGGAGGTCTTAATCTTATACCCGGTTAATATATACACACAAGAACAACAAAAAACACATCATCAGTCTCTTTCTGTAATTAATGTTTGCTGAAGATGGAGTCACTAGGATCTCAAAAGGAAGATAAAACGGCAATAGAATGAACGAACAGAATGGCTTGTAATCAAACACTAAATTATATGTACTCTTCTATACCCATTCTCACTTGTTTACGTTTTTTTTTTTTTTTCATAAACACAGTAGGAGTTTTTTTTCTTTTTTTGCTTGCTTTTTATAGTGACGTGCAGAGTCCTCTATCGGCGCCTCTTGAAAACAACCATCAAGGCACTCAACGTTTTCCTTCACTGTTATCATCATTTGTTTATTCCTTCTTCTCTCTCTCTCTCTCTCTCTCTCTCTCTCTCTCTCTCTCTCTCTCTCTCTCTCTCTCTCTCTCTCTCTCTCTCTCTCTCTCTCGCCTTCATTTTTCCTCTCAACAACCCTTCCCTGCTCCTCCATTTTATTTTACACACACTGACTGCAGGCGTGAAAGTGATAGAGAGAGAGAGAGAGAGAGAGAGAGCAACGAAAGAACATCCTCCACCATACATACATACAACTGCTCCGCTCTCTTTCTCTTTGTCTGTCTCTGTGTCCCTTGCTCTCTCTCTCTCTATCCCTCTCGCTCTCTTTCCCTCCGTCCCACCCTCACCCTTCCCGCGCCGCACCTCCCTCGCCGTCCCCTCTGCCAGTCGATGCAAAGAGGGAAAAAATCAAGGCCTGCCTAGAGCCGGCGAATCTCAGGTTATTGTGGGTTTATTGCTGGTAAACGCGAGGCAATGGAGCGAGGGACACGGCTGTAATTGGAACCCGGGCAAATGAAAAATCAACTTCCATCATTACAACTTACAACAGATTGCCACCGGCCTGAGCAGGGAGAGCCGAGAGGGCCGAACGCACCCCGGCACCGCTCCCACGACTTTGGCACCAACGGCACTAGCGCTGGAGGGTCGGTTTGGTCGCTCAGTCCCGGCTCTCGACTTGCGCCCCTGACCACCGGCACTGTTAGGCTGATGTATAGCGCGCCGGGCATTCCTCACTTGATGGGCAGTTCGGTCGAGTTGACTCCGCTCCAGTTTACACCACGGCCGGACGGACCCCACACAACTCGGCCCCGATGACGCCCTGGAAAAGCCTCTTGAAACTTGGCTCGCCCTTGTGGATGGACCGACAGCGTCACGGCCCCGCGTTTTTCAAGAGGGGCGACGCGAGGCGGGCGAGGGGCGGCCGGCGAGGGTGAGTGTGTGTGTGTGTGTGTGTGTGTGTGGTGTGCGTGTGCGTGTGTGTGTGTGTGTGTTTGTGGCCGTTAAAAGGGAAAGGAGGGAACGAAGCGATGCAGGAATTTGACATCACGGAAAACTTATCTCGATGGAAACACATAGATGCAGGCACGAATAAACACACAAACGCACACACACACACACACACACACACACACACACACACACACACACACACACACACAGATAGAGGAGGGTGCCAAGCGAGAGAAGGAAGTAAGGAAAGAAGGAATGGGTAAAGGATTGAATGTAGGAAGGAAAGAACGAGAGAAAGAAAGAATAAGTGAAATGAAGAAAGAAGACAAGAAACGTTTATATCATATCAATGGAAAATAGAAAGTTAGAATGATGATAGAAGGGAAGATAAGGAAAAACAAGAAAGGCAAAAAGAACGACCAACCCAACACAAAGGAAAAAAAGAAAAGAAGAAGCAGGGTGTCAGTGTTAGGAGCCGTGATAGCAATGGTGGTGGTGGTGGTGGTGATGAGGGTGGTGATGGCAGAGGGGTCGTAACAACACTATGGCATACTTGATTAGATTGGAACCCTGGCGGACCTCCTTTCCCCATCCCAAAAACATCCTCCCTTGCCCCTCCTACTCCTCCTCCTCCTCCTCTCTTCCTCGCTCCCTCCTCCTCCTCCTCGTCCCCTTCTCCTTGCCTCCTCATCCTTTTCAGCATTCCCTCCTCATCGCCCTCTCCTTCTCGCCCCTTTCTCCCTGCCCCCTTCTCTTCTTCGCCCCTCCTCCTCTTCCTCCATTCCTTTTTCTCACCCCCTCCTTTTTCCCCTCTATTCTTTGTCCCCTTCTCTTTGCCCCCACCTCTTCCTCGTTTCCTCCTCTTTGCACCCTCCTCCTCCTCCTCTCTTCATCGCCTTGTCTTCCTCCTCCCCTCTTTGCCCCCTTCTTTTCCCCACGCCCTCCTCTTTCCGACTTCTTCTTGCCCCCTTTTCCTGTTCCTCCTCCTCAATTCCTCCTCCTCCTTTCCGTCCCCTCCTCCGCGCCCCCTCCCCTTGCCCCCTCCTCGGTCCTTTCCCCAGCCAGGCAGCCGACTATGAAAAGACGAGCGGCGGCCTGGAATCACTCAGCGCTCCCCTCGCCTTTGTGGAAGCCGCCGCGCCGGGCCACAGCATCCATCATGGGCGGCGGGCGTGTTGCGGGGAGCACACCCATTTTGTACACACAGCCTCCCTTCGAGTGGATAATTGGAATCGAGAGTCAAGTGCGCCGCTAGCTGGTGTGAGGGAGGGCGCGGAAGGAGTGTGAGGAGGATCTGTGAGAGAAAATAGGAAAAGGAGGAAGAGGAAGGAGAGGACACAATGAGAGAAGGGAGGAAAAGGAGCAAGAGGAAAGAGAGGAGATAAAGAGAGAAGGGAGGAAAAGGAGGAAGAGGAAGGAGAGGAGATAATGAGAGAAGGGAGGAAAAGGAGGAAGAGGAAGGAGAGGAGATAATGAGAGAAGGGAGGAAAAGGAGGAAGAGGAAGGAGAGGAGACAATGAGATAAGGGAGGAAGAGGAGCAGGAGGAAGTAGAGGAAAGTGTATGTGAAGGAGCTGTGAGAGAAAGAAGGAGAAGGAGGAAGAGGAAGGAGAGGAGAGTGCGTTTGAGGGGAAGGAGAAGGAGCAAGAATGGGAAGGAAGTGTGAGAGAGGAAGATGAGGAGAGTATGTGAGAAGGAGGAGCTGTTAAAAAAGGGAAGAGAAGAGGAAGGAAAGATGGGTGTGTAAGGAGATCTGAGAAGAGGGAGAAGAAGAAAGTGGAAGTGCGGGAAAGACATGATAAAGGATATAGAGTACAAGGAGAAAGAGGAGAGCACTTTAAGAGCACGCGAGGGAATATGAGGAGGCTTATAAGATGAGGACGAGGATGAGCAAGAGAATAGATAACGCTGGAAATGAGGTTAGAGCCTAGTAGTAAAATCAACCAAACGACGAAGGCAAGATGGAAGACAGGGAGGAAGAGGACAAAAAACACGAAGATGAGAGCAAGAACGAAAGCAAGAGGGAACAAGGAGAGGGACAAAATATAGTGACGTAAATTAAAGCGAAAAGATGAACGAATGAATGAGCGAATGACAAAGACAAAAACGCGAAGATGGAATAAACAGGAATGACGAAGAAGGCGTAGAAGGTGAAAATGAGAACGAGGAAGCGAAGGAGAACAAAAGGAAGATAGAAAACAGGGATAAAAACGAATACTTAAGCAAGGAGAACAAGAAAGATAAGTAGGAGCTAAAATAAGAAGAACGGCGATTGAAAAAAAAGAAAGCAGAATGAGAAAAACAAAACATCAGAAGTAGAAGAAGAAAAAGCACAAGTAGATGAAGAAGGAGGAGGAGGAGGAGGAGCACGAGAAGGAGAAGTAATAGATGGAAAAAGAAGTAGGAGAAGTAGTGAATGACAATGAGGAGGCAGAGGAGGAGGAGGAGGAGGAGGAGGAATAGAAGTACAGAAGGAGTAGAAGGATGGGAGGAGGAGGGGAAGGAGGAGTAGCAAGGGGATTTAATAGTGAAGGAAAGTATCAACGAGATGGAATAACGTAGTGCCAGAAGTTCCCAGGTCAGTACATCCAATAAACATCCCCCCTCCCCCCCTTCCCCCTCCCTCCCCCCTTTGGCCCCCTGGCGGACAAAAATTGTGTTGAATGTTGTACTGGTGCTTTGGAACTTTCGTCACGCCTCATGAGAGAGAGAGAGAGAGAGAGAGAGACACACACACACACACACTCAAAAAGACCTCCAGCTTCATTTTTTTTTCATTATCACTCCTACATTCACCACCACCACCACCATCTTCACCACCACCACAATCACCACCACCACAATCACCACCACACCACACACCCAATACACTAAATCACCCTCACACACTCGCAATCACTTATCCGTTTTCTCGTTACCACATAGTTTTTTTCACCCCAGTCCCCCAATCTCCCTCTCCCTCTCCCTCTCTCTCTCTCTCTCTCTCTCTCTCTCTCTCTCTCTCTCTCTCTCTCTCTCAGCAGCTGTTAAGTCTTCGCATTTTCCGCGTGTCCTGTTTTCAGCCTCATCGTTATTCAGGGGCGCCGGCCTATTTGTCTTCCTCTAGCCTAATACCACTCGCCTCGGTCACCACGAATTGGAGGACGACGAGAGGCAGGGGGCGAGAGGGCGAGGGAGAGGGAGGGAGCGAGTGGGAGTGACAAGGACAAAGGACAGGAAGAGCAGAACGTGTTGGCGGTGGAGGAGAAGGAAGAGGAGGAGGTGGAAGGAGGAGGATGTGATGCAGAACGTGTTGGTGGAGGAGAAGGAAGAGGAGGAGGTGGTGGAAGGAGGAAAAGGATGTGGAGTTGGTAGTGGTAGAGATGAAAGAAGAGTAGATGGAGAACTAGAGATGATGGAAGGAATGAACTGCAAAGTAGGAAGAGATATAGTGAAGCTGAAGATGGAACTGGAGGAGGGAGAAAGAAGAAGAAGAAGACGAAGACGAAGACGAAAAATAAAAGGAGAAGAAGAAGACAAAAAAGAAGAAGAAGCAGAAGACGAAGAAGAAGAAAAAGAAGGAGCAAATCTGACGTTGAAATAAAAACTAATTTCCTTCAACTATTTTCTGACAGCACATCGATTAGGAAAAAGTAAAGTTCGGGCATACACTATAGCTTCGCATGGCCTCAGTGTACTCATCCCCAGCTGATTGACTTTTGAGTATGTGACACTGAGAGCCCATTACTCCGAGACACAGGACAAGTATGACATCAAGGTTACCACAGTTTACCCTCCCCAGGTTACCCCATGTCCCCTCTCCCCCCACATACTCACAAAGACGAGATTATTTCCTTCACTCAAACTCGCACTGACTCCAGAAAGCGCAGTCATTTTACGCGGCGGGCAACACAACGCAACACAACCCATGAATGCACATTGTCATCGCCGCTCCTGCCCGGACTCACTATTTGGACCGTCTCTATAGCCCTTCCTTCCCTCCTCCTTTTCCTTTCTCCCTTCCCTTGTTTCCTACTGCAGACATCAAAAGCCACGTCACCCTCATAAGAAGAACGTAAGGAGTCTGCAAGAGGCCGGTTGGCCTATACATGGCAGCTCCTGTACACTCAACCCCACCTTACCTCACCATCCATGGCTTTATCTAACCTCTTCTTGAATGTATCTATGGTATTGGCACCCACAACATAAGAACATAAGAACATAAGAACATAGGAGTCTGCAAGAGGCCGGCAGGCCTGTACTAGGCAGCTCCCCTGAACCTATGCTCCCGTGTAGCTCCCGTGTATCTAACCCCACCTAATATCGCTGTCCATAAATTTATCTAATCTATTTTTTAATGTGACAATTGTATTGGCACTCACCACGTGGCTGCTAAGCCTATTCCACTCATCCACCATCCTGTATGTAAACCAATTTTTGTCTATGTCCCTGTTGAATCTGAATTTATCCAGTTTAAACCCATTACTTCGTGTCTTACCCGGTTCTCTTACCAACAAAACCTTATGAATGTCTCCCATATCAAAGCCCTTCATCCATTTATACTTTCTAAAGTTCATCACACTTATCCGTATCATACCTACTCTCCACAGATGTTTCCCTAATGGTTTCCTCTAAAGGTAGTGTTTCTTCTTTCTCTGTTGCTAATATTTGATTCGTTTTATTGCCGGGCAGAATCTCCTTAGTTACCTCTGTTCGTTCTACTTTCAGAGATTCATTCCCCTTCTCTGTAAAATTCTTAGTCTCCACAAATATCTCCTTGATGGTTTCCTGTGAAGGTAGTTTTTCTTCTTTCTCTGTTACGAAAACTTCATTCGTTTTATTGCCAGGCAGAATCTCCACTGTTTTTTTCTGTTCGTTCTACCTTCTGAGGCCCATCGCTATTTTCTGTAACATTTTTACTTTCGTCAAATGTCTCCATAATGGTTTCCTGTGACGGTAGTTTTTTTTCTTTCTCCGTTACGAAAACTTCGTTCGTTTTATCGCCAGGCAGAATCTACACTGTTTTTTTCTGTACGTTCTACCTTCTGTGGTCCATTGTCCTTATCTGTAGTATTCTTACTCTCATCAAATGTCTCCTTAATGGTTTCCTGAGAAGGTAGATTTTCTTCTTTCTCTACCACTAAAACTTCATTCGTTTTATTGCCGGGCAAAATCTCCGTTGCTCTCTCTGTTCGTTCTACTTTTTGAGGTTCGTCGCTCTTTCCTGAGGCACTAAATGTAGTTTCTGTTTTGTTTCTACCTTGGTCATCCGCCCCTACCTTCGAAACAAGAAAAGTTGCGGCTTTATCGTCCTTCGGCTTTTCTTGAGTGGCATTGGTAAGAGGCTGTACTGTTGCTTCCTTCTTTATAACAACTTCCTCGTGTATTTCATTACCCTCTTCGTACGTGACCTTTTTCACGTCCACCGTCTGTGTTAGGGACCCGTTGTGTGGAGTGGTTTGCGTCAGAGTTTCGCTCTCTGTGACAGATTTTTCGCCACTTTCTTTATCTTCTTCATCAATAACAACCTGTGTTTCCGTAGTCTTCCGTAGGATCCGTTTTGGTAGAACAGGGAAAGTTGAGCGAAAGAAAGCACACACACTCTTTGCTCCTCCTCCTTTACCCTCCCATCTAAGTATCTTCCCTTTCCCTCTCGTTCCTCCTCCTTTTCCTCGATTTTATTCCTTCCTTCGGTCTTTCCCTTTCTTACTCTTTCCCTGCCGTCCCTCTTACAGAAGCCAAACAACCACCTTTACCCTCTTCCCTCTCTTAATTCTCCCTTTTCCTTCTTCCTTTCTGTCTGTCCCTTTCCTTTCTCCAGCAGATATCAACCACCCCCTCATCCCCTTACTCCCCCCTTCCTCCCCCACCCACCCCGTCTAAGAGCACGCACATACTCAGCATTCCTTCGTCAGCGGCCGCGAGCACCCACGTAAATCGCCGCCGAGTACCGCTTAAAAGGGCGCCGTCCACCCGCCTGGAAAACAGCACTTGCCAAACAGCCGTGCATTCCCGCGGGAGCACCGTGGCGCCGCTGTTAATTACCCTAATGAGAGAAAACCTACAGGGCGGGACGCGAGGCAAAGTTTCCGTCATAGCTTACCTGGTTAGTGTTGCGTGGTGCTGCTGTGTTGTTGTGGCTTGCTGTGGGTTGTTGTGGTTTGTTATGGCTGGCTCTGGTTTGCTCTGGCTTGCTTGGTTCCTGCATTTTCCGCCAGTAGTGTTATAGGTTGTGTTATTGATAGCGGTGATG
The DNA here is from genome assembly GCF_024679095.1 of Eriocheir sinensis. NCBI lineage: Eukaryota > Metazoa > Arthropoda > Malacostraca > Decapoda > Varunidae > Eriocheir > Eriocheir sinensis. The sequence continues at coordinate 14,573,112 of NC_066520.1, forward strand.
CTGTCTGTTGCTGTCTGTTGCTGTCTGTTGCTACTTCCCGTTCTGCTCTTGGTATTGCTTTTGCTGTTGTTACGTCTGTACAGTTTCTACCACCAATGCATCCACTCTTAGTACTGTTGTTGTTGTTTCTGTTCATTTTGCTGTAACTATCATCTGTTTTCTTTTGTGTTACCTCCCACTCCTCTTCTTGTTGTTGTTTTAGCAGCCGAGGTTACACACACTGATAGAAGAGGAACAAAGAATTAAAGGAAGAAAAGAAAGTAGGAAATAAGAACAGAACTACTTGTAAACAAAGGTATTCATAATTAAAGGCTAATGATGTGTTTTTTTCATATACATTTTTTTTTTTTCGTTGACGTAAAATATATATGGAAGACAAACTAATGATGGGAGTTTTCCGTTAAAGGTCTTGGGTAATAAACGGCAGCAGCATGATGTAATTAGACGTTAACGAAGGAAGGTCTCTCTCTCTCTCTCTCTCTCTCTCTCTCTCTCTCTCTCTCTCTCTCTCTCTCTCTCTCTCTCTCTCTCTCTTGGTTCTAAGTTTCCCTCCTCTTCCTCTCTTTCTCTATATAGACCTTATTTTTACATCTTTTTAATTCTTCCCTCTTTCTCCCCTTATTCCTCCTTTCATTCCCCGTCTCCTTGTTCCTCTTTCTTTCTTTCCTTTCCCTCTATTCATCATCTTTTTTCCCCAAACCCTTCCTCTTCCCCTCTTTCACTTCATTACACAAGCATCATAACACTAAGAAAAATCCCTTGTGTTATCTTACTTTGCTCGCTTCCTCCAAATGATCTTCTTCCTCCTCTTCCTTTTCCTCCACTTCTTCTTCTTCCTCTTTCTTTCTGCCACTACAACCACCTTTTTCTAAACAACTTGGCTCTCCTATCTCCTTCATGTTATTGTCGCAGTCTTCTTTCTCCTCCTCCTCCTCCTCCTCCTCCTCCTATTTCTCCTCTTTTCATTCCTCCTCTTTCTCTCTCTCTACTACTGCAATGATCTCTTCTTAACTACTTTGTGTTCTACCTTCTTCATGTCCTCTACCTCCTCCTCCGTCTTCTTTTTCTTCTTCTTTTTACTTCTTCTTTTTCTTCTTTTTCTCCTCCTCCTCCTCCTCTTTTTCCTCTTCCTCTTCCTCTTCTTCTTCCTCCTCCTCCTCCTCCTCCATGACTTGCAGGGACGCCTCCTCTCCTCGCCTAACAAGTCCCTCCGAAGTTATGAAATTCAGAGGACAAAACGACGACTATGTTCCTCGAGTACAAGAAATGATTACGACTCGACTTCGATAACAACTCATAATTGGTCTCTCTCTCTCTCTCTCTCTCTCTCTCTCTCTCTCTCTCTCTCTCTCTCTCTCTCTCTCTCTCTCTCTCTCTCTCTCTCTCTCTCTCTCTCTCTCTCTCTCTCTCTCTCTCTCTCTCTCTCTCTCTCTCTCTCTCTCTGATAAAAAAAAATATTAGAACAATCTTTAATTCGATAAAAGTGTTCGTGTAATAAATGAAATTCGGATCCATATTAAGTCGAAGAGATGACACCCGACAGAAATTAGGATGGGTTTAGGAGGAGGAGGAGGAGGAGGAGGAAGAAGAGGAAGAAGAAGAGGAGGAGGAGGAGGAGGAGCACAAGTTGAGAAAGAGGCGTGTAAGAGGAACTGGGAAGAGCAAAGAGTGTTCCTACCGAGAATATGGGATGCGGAGGAGGAGGAGGAGGAGGAGGAGGAGGAAGAGGAGGAGGAGGGTAATCGTCGGAGCACAAGACTTCACCATCCGTTTGAATTATGGTAATGTAGCGTGTGTGTGTGTGTGTGGGAGAGAGAGAGAGAGAGAGAGAGAGAGAGAGAGAGAGAGAGAGAGAGAGAGAGAGAGAATAGGTAGCTTTCCTCACTACCACCCTGTCCTTCACAACCATTAACACCTCACCATCATTACCATTATCATTACCATTATCTACACACACACACACACACACACACACACACACACACACACACACACACACACACACACACACACACACACAATCACATCAAAAGGACGGAGACGAAGCGACGAACAAGACAACAAACAGAAGCCTGACGATGACGATGATGATAACACAATAAGAGAGAAAAAAAGGAAAAAAAATAATAAGGAAAAAATGAATCCTTGAAGAGACGACTCATGAAACGCCGACTATTTTACCTTCGTTGTCGTGGACCTTTTTTTTATAACCCATTCATTTTTTTTTTTTTTTATTCCTTCAAAGAGGCCTTATAGGAGACTTTTTGTTCCAGCTTTTCTTTTTCCTCCTCCTTCCCTCCAGTCTTCCTCTCCTTTTTCTCTCATGTCCCTTTTCTCATCTTCCTCCTCCTCCTCCTCCTCGTCCTCTCTTCCTTCCATGCTATCTGTTTCTCCCTTTTTCTTTCCTCCCTCTCTTCATCCTCGTCTCCCTGCCTTTCACCTTTCTTTTTTACTTCTATATTTCCCTCATTCCGTCTTGTTTCCTATCTCTTCTCATGCTCTTCTTCCAGTCCTCTTTCTCCTCCTTCTTTCTCATCTCTCCACTTTCTCCAAGCTTCCCCTCCCTTCTTCTCTTCCCGTTTTTCCTTCTTACTATTCTTTCTCTCCCTTCCACCTCTTACGTTCTTATGTTCTTATGTAGTAATGTCTTTAAGTTGAATAAATTAAGATTCAGTAAAGACATAGGCAAGAACTGGTTTACGATCAGAGTTGTGGATGAGTGGAACAGCTTGGCAGTCATATTTTGTGTGCCAATACAGTTAAGTTAGATTTAGTTAGGTGAGGTTCAATGAAATAGATAAGAGAAACAGCAACACGATATCACTACTCTGTTGTAATTGCTTCCTTTACAACAGGAGCAATTCTTTCAACTACTCCTTCCTCCCTCTTTGGAATGGAAACTACGCTTTCCTTGACAGAGGGGGCAGCCTTCTCAACAACCTTCCGTTGAGTGACAACTTTTTCTTCTGTTATGGAAGGAGTAATTTTTTCAACAACTGTCTGATTTGTCACAACGGGAACCTTTTCCTCTGTTACAACAGGGATTTCTTCTTTCTCTTTAGAAACAGTGACAATCTCTTCTGTCGGCGATGGGGCAGCCTGTTCAGTAGCCCTTTCTTGTGGGACAGCCTGTTCAATAACCCTTTCTAGTGGGGAAGCCTGTTCAGTAGCCCTTTCTTGTGTCACGACAGGAACTTTTTCTTCTGTCGGCGATGGGGCAGCCTGTTCAATAACCCTTTCTTGTGGGACAGCCTGTTCAATAACCCTTTCTTGTGGGACAGCCTGTTCAATAACACTTTCTTGTGTCACAACAGGAACTTTTTCTTCTGTCGGCGATGGGGCAGCCTGTTCAGTAGCCCTTTCTTGTGTCACGACAGGAACTTTTTCTTCTGTCGGCGATGGGGCAGCCTGTTCAGTAGCCCTTTCTTGTGGGACAGCCTGTTCAATAACCCTTTCTTGTGGGACAGCCTGTTCAATAACACTTTCTTGTGTCACAACAGGAACTTTTTCTTCTGTCGGCGATGGGGCAGCCTGTTCAGTAGCCCTTTCTTGTGGGACAGCCTGTTCAATAACCCTTTCTTGTGGGACAGCCTGTTCAATAACCCTTTCTTGTGGGACAGCCTGTTCAATAACCCTTTCTTGTGGGACAGCCTGTTCAATAACCCTTTCTTGTGGGACAGCCTGTTCAATAACCCTTTCTTGTGGGACAGCCTGTTCAATAACCCTTTCTTGTGGGACAGCCTGTTCAATAACCCTTTCTTGTGGGACAGCCTGTTCAATAACCCTTTCTTGTGGGACAGCCTGTTCAATAACCCTTTCTTGTGGGGCAGCCTGTTCAATAACCCTTTCTTGTGTCACAACAGGAACTTTTTCTTCTGTCGGCGATGGGGCAGCCTGTTCAGTAGCCCTTTCTTGTGGGACAGCCTGTTCAGTAGCCCTTTCTTGTGGGACAGCCTGTTCAGTAGCCCTTTCTTGTGGGACAGCCTGTTCAGTAGCCCTTTCTTGTGGGACAGCCTGTTCAGTAGCCCTTTCTTGTGGGACAGCCTGTTCAGTAGCCCTTTCTTGTGGGACAGCCTGTTCAGTAGCCCTTTCTTGTGGGACAGCCTGTTCAGTAGCCCTTTCTTGTGGGACAGCCTGTTCAGTAGCCCTTTCTTGTGGGACAGCCTGTTCAGTAGCCCTTTCTTGTGGGACAGCCTGTTCAGTAGCCCTTTCTTGTGGGACAGCCTGTTCAATAACCCTTTCTTGTGGGACAGCCTGTTCAATAACCCTTTCTTGTGGGACAGCCTGTTCAATAACCCTTTCTTGTGTCACAACAGGAACTTTTTCTTCTGTCGGCGATGGGGCAGCCTGTTCAATAACCCTTTCTTGTGGGACAGTCTGTTCAATAACCCTTTCTTGTGGGACAGCCTGTTCAATAACCCTTTCTTGTGTCACAACAGGAACTTTTTCTTCTGTCGGCGATGGGGCAGCCTGTTCAGTAGCCCTTTCTTGTGGGACAGCCTGTTCAATAACCCTTTCTTGTGGGACAGCCTGTTCAGTAGCCCTTTCTTGTGGGACAGCCTGTTCAGTAGCCCTTTCTTGTGGGACAGCCTGTTCAGTAGCCCTTTCTTGTGTCACAACAGGAACTTTTTCTTCTGTCGGCGATGGGGCAGCCTGTTCAGTAGCCCTTTCTTGTGGGACAGCCTGTTCAATAACCCTTTCTTGTGGGACAGCCTGTTCAATAACCCTTTCTTGTGGGACAGCCTGTTCAATAACCCTTTCTTGTGTCACAACAGGAACTTTTTCTTCTGTCGGCGATGGGGCAGCCTGTTCAATAACCCTTTCTTGTGGGGCAACCTGTTCAATAACCCTTTCTTGTGGGACAGCCTGTTCAATAACCTTTTCTTGTGTCACAACAGGAACTTTTTCTTCTGTTGGCGATGGGGCAGCCTGTTCAATAACCCTTTCTTGTGGGGCATTCTGTTCAATAATCCTTTCTTGTGTCACAACAGGAACTTTTTCTTCTGTTGGCGATGGGGCAACCTGTTCAATAACCCTTTCTTGTGGGGCATTCTGTTCAATAATCCTTTCTTGTGTCACAACAGGAACTTTTTCTTCTGTTGGCGATGGGGCAACCTGTTCAATAACCCTTTCTTGTGGGGCATTCTGTTCAATAATCCTTTCTTGTGTCACAACAGGAACTTTTTCTTCTGTCGGCGATGGGGCAACTTTTTCAACAACCTCCTGTTGAGGGACTGCCGGGACCTTTCCTTCTGTCACCGAGGGAATAATCTTTTCAATAACCTTCTCTTCTGCCACAACAGGGACTTCTTCTTGCTCCTTAGAGACACTTACGATCTCCTCTGTCACCGGAGGGGCAGCCTGCTCAACAGCCTTCTCTTTTGTCACAACGAGAACTTTTCCTTCCGTCACCGTGGGGGGAATCTTTTCAGCAACCTTCGCCGGCGTCACAGCAGGGACTGTCTTTTCAACGACTTCACCTTCGTGAATGATAGGGGCAGCACTTGGTTCTTTTACGACGTATAGGCTACGCGTAGCATTTGTTTCTTCAGCCTTTGCTTTTTCTTCCTTAATCTTGTTTTTCACGTCATCAACTTGGTGTTTCAAGTCTTCAATTGTTTCATTAAGATGTTTTTCGTTACGAACCTCTTTGATGTCGCTATCACACACATTCTTTTCGACTTCTTTTTGAATTACAGTTTCTTTCTCGACATCTTTTCCATCATCTTTCTCTGTAACATTCTTCCTTTCCACAGATGTCACAATAGTGCTTTCCTGTGGAGAAAGTTGTTCTTCTTTCTCTTTAACTAACACTTCATTCGTTATATTGCCGGGCAGAATCTCCTTTATTTCCTCTGATCGTTCTACTGTCTGAAGTCCATCATCTTTCTCTGTAACATTCTTCCTTTCCACAGATGTCACCTTGGTGCTTTCCTGTGGAGAAAGTTGTTCTTTCTTCTCTTTAACTAACACTTCATTCGTTATATTGCCGGGCAGAATCTCCTTTATTTCCTCTGATCGTTCTACTTTCTCAACTCCATCGCTCTTTTCTGAGGCACCAAGTTTTAATTCTGTTTTGTTTTTACCTTTGTCGTCCGCCCCTACTTTTGGAACGATAAGCTTTGCATCAGTCGTATTGGTAGGAGGTTGTACTATTAATTCCTTCTTAATAACAACTTCCTCCTTTATTTCATTACCCGCTTCGTCCATTACCTTTTCAACGTCCACCGTTTGTGTTATGGTCTCATTGTCTGGAGTCTGTCCTATCACGGTTTCTCTTTCTGTCACAGATTTCTCACCACTTTGTTTACCGTACTCATCTATATCGACCGTGGTTTCGGAAGTCTTTGATACAGTTCCGTTGGGTGCTATGTCAGTCTCTGTCGTCTTCTCAACGACTGTCTTTTTTCCGGTTTCATGCCCCGTTTCATCGGTATTATTAAAGACTTTCCTTTCTATGGTCTTAAAGGTGTCGTTAGAAGCAATCCCCAAATTTGTCAGGATCAGATCCATCAAATTGGGAGAGTCTTTCAGTCCCGCCGCGTACAATTTTCGGTATTCGGCCTTGGCGGCCTCCACCAGGGCGGTACACCTCGGGTTGTCCTCCGGGAGCCCCGGGAGCCCCGCTACCCCGCCGGTAATGTCCACGAAGGGCCCCAAGCCCAGCAAGATGAGGATCGTCTCAACTACGAAAAAGTTCATGATTATTGAATGAAAGTTTATGAAATTAAGAAGACTTGCGGTTGTGTGGCAGAAAACCGCTCTGGGATTGAAAACAGAATGGCCTCCGGAACACAGACCGGGCATGGAAAATAATCCTCTCGGGTCTTCCTCCGTTACAGGAACACACACACGACGGCGAGGAATTGGGATGTAAAGTCTGGTGTGTGTGTGTGTGTGTGTGTGTGTGTGTTTTAGGGAGGATGCGAGGCTCAGGGCTCCGTTACAAGGATGTTTAACGTCACATCACTTGGAACTCCTCTGTTTCCCCTTCCTTCCCGCTCATCATTGTCTCCCCCCCCCCCCCTCCTCTCTCTCTCTCTCTCTCTCTCTCTCTCTCTCTCTCTCTCTCTCTCTCCATTTCGTTCAGCCAATGTCCCCAGCACCAAGAGGATCGTCCCAACTGCAAAGAGCTTCATTACTGTAGACTGAAGTTTGAGAATTTTTGAAATCCTCATCAGTTCTTTTTGTTTATTATTTCAGGTTATGTTCGATTTAGTTTGATTGGATTTATTAAGTTCAAATGTTTACGATAAATATGTGTGATACGCCTCGCGCTGCGCCGCTGTCGTCACTGAGGGCGGAGTAATCTCAACATTCCTCGAAAAACTGCACAAACAAAGCCCTTTACTCACTAACAACGACCCAAGGGCACGGCGTGTTGAATTATTGCCTCTTCTCGACCAAAGGGATCGGAGCATAGCCGCTAAACACTATTAACACATGAACAGGGGCGAGGTATCGGGGCCGTGACGTCATCCATGCCTGGCTCAGAGCGGCGCGCGTCGTCCCAGCGGTAGGGTGGTTCCTTGAGTGACTGTGACTTTTTGTACGTGTGTGTGTATGTGTGTGTGTGCCCGGCGGTGTTGCGTGTATACCTTGTGGTGATCAGAAGGGTGGAGGGGGCCAGGACACTACGATGAAGGTGAGCGTTTAGAAGTGAGTCGTGTTTCTTGTAAGTAGGAACGTGAGGTCATAGATTGAAGGTGAATGAAGCATTGGAAGTGTGTGTGTGTGTAATAATAATAATAATAATAATAATAATAATAATAATAATAAACGGTTTATTAAGTGATTGCAGCTGTAAAGCTGAAAATATACATGTTAAAAATACAATATCGAAATAAAATAGAAAAAAAAAGTACAATGTGAAAGGGGTATAGGGGGTCTGGGGTGGTGGGGGGGAGGTGAGGTGGTGGAATGCAGTGCGTTAGTGCTGTAGGAGGCGGTGTGGTTTTCCGGGTGACGGGTCAGGTGTTTAAGCCCCAGGTCAACCCCAGGTCAAAAAAGGGTCAGGTCGCAGTTGATGGCAGGGGTGCAGGTAGAAGCGGTGTCGGCCGTCACTCAGCTTAGCGATGACCTGCTAATCTCTCCAGCCGGTGAGACAAGATAGGAAGAGGTGGACCGAGAAGCGGTAGGCGTGGGAACATCTAACGTCTGCACTGCCCCATGCCACTTGCCCTTGCCACTTGCCCCAACCATGAGTCCACCTGAGTGACGGGCCTCAACACTGCACTGCACCTGAACCGAATTCTCCCAGCAGCATGATGGTCGGGCTGGTGTACCTGGGGGCCGGCGTCGACTGGATGGTTAGGCGGCGTCGACGTCACACTGGCCATTACTACTCTTCATTGTCTTCACGGTAACACAAACGCACTACACTCACTTTCTCTTACCATGATTAAGCTTGATGTCACAAAGGAGGGGGATGGAGGGGAAGGGGAGAGGCCAACAGGCTGGCCCCAGGCTGCTCCTTACGGAACGTCGTGACCCATGTCTGACCTCGGTCAGGTCTCTGGGCCACAAGTGCGTGTGTGTGTGTGTGTGTGTGTGTGTGTGTGTGTGTGTGTGTGTGTGTGTGTGTGTGTGTGTGTGTCCTCAAATGACACTCCTCTAAGCAGGTCAGGGCGTGAGAGAGACTTTGGAGTCTTTGTGAGCGCTGACCTCCGTCCTAGGGCTCAATTCATTTAGGCTAAAAATCGAGCGAACAGAGTACTGGGTTTCATCTCAAGGAGCGTAAGCAATAGGAGCGCTGAAGTCATTCTCAAACTTTACTTAGCACTAGTTAGACGTCATCTCGATTATGCGGTTCAGTTTTGGTCACCCTACTATAGAATGGATATCAAGATGTTAGAATCTGTACGGAGGAGGATGACAAAGATGATTCAGGGGGTGAGAAACTTGCCGTATGTGGATAGACTGAAGCATTTAAATCTACACTCTCAAGAAAGGTGAAGGTTGCGCGGAGACCTGATCTAGGTTTATAAATGGATGAAGGATTTTAATAAAAGGGATGTCAATAAAGTTTTGGTTAGTAAAAAACCAGGTAGGACACGTAGCAATGGATTTAAGTTAGATGAATTTAGATTCAACAAAGACATCGGCAAGAACTGGTTTACCAGTAGAGTGGTGAATGAATGGAATGGACTTGGCAGTCATGTTGTGGGTGCCAATACCATAGATACATTAAAGAGGTTAGATAAATTCATGGGTAGTAAAGTAAGTTGGGGTTAGGATTACAGGAGCTGCCTTGTGTAGGCCAACCGGCCTCTTGCGGACTCCTTACGTTCTTATCTCTCTCTCTCTCTCTCTCTCTCTCTCTCTCTCTCTCTCTCTCTCTCTCTCTCTCTCTCTCTCTCTCTCTCTCTCTCTAATGAGCCCTTAGCACCTGGGTAACGAGAGCACATCAAAACAGCCTCACTAAACAGCTTCAAGTCAACAGTTGTGAACCCTCGACGCTCTCACGCTCTCTCTCTCTCTCTCTCTCTCTCTCTCTCTCTCTCTCTCTCTCTCTCTCTCTCTCTCTCTCTCTCTCTCTCTCTCCTCCTCTCCCTCAACAGCCCCCAACAAACACCTACTCCTATTTAATTGCACTGAAACATTCCACATTTAGCATGGACAAGGAAACTTTGACTCCCCCACCCCCTTACCCCCTCCCTCCCCCTCACCCCATTTGTCCCTCTCCACCTCACCACCCCATCCTCCTTTCCCTCCCTTCCTCACCATTTTCCTATCTTCCCCCATCACCCCTTCCCTATCTCACTCCTTCTTTCCCTCCCTCCCTCACCCTTTCCCGAACTCTCCCTTCCCTCCCTCCCCTTCCCTCCTCAACCCCTTTCCCCCTCATCACCTCATCTCCTCACCCTTCTTTCCCTCCCTCACCCCCTCACCTTCGTCCTCTCCCATCCTCACCTCCTCACCCCTTCCCCCTTCCTCTCCCCCTTAGCGCATCGAAGCACAGGTACGAACGGACGCGTATACCTGCAACGGCATAGCTAATTAACCCTTTAGGTGTGATTATTACCTGCGGCGGCGTCCCCCTGGGCAGTCGCGGTCGGGAAAAGTATTCGCCGCCAGTTCATCTCGCTATAAAAATTCATTTGCCAATTAAACTCTCAATGTAAACCCATCTTTCTAAATGAAGCCGCGTTAGTCCGGCGGGCGTCGCTCTGGTTTCAGGATAATTATAGGTTAATGGGATCGATTTAATGTGGTGTTGCGATGCTGCTGTTGCTGATGATGATTTTGGTGATGGTGGTGGTGGTGATAGTAGTGGTGTGGATGCGTGTTGATGATTCTATAGTTAATTATATTTTTTACTTAATCTTTCTCTATTTCTTTAACTTTTTTTAATTATTTAAGCTTTTATGTTATTTTCTTATTATATGCCATTCACTTCTATCTTCTTTCTTTTTTTTTTACTTCCTTATTTAATTTTCGTGTTATTTTCTTATTTCTATGCAATTTATTTTTCCTCTTCTTCCTTCCACTTCTTATCTTCTTCCTCCTTTCCTCCTCTTCACCTTTTTTATCCTTTTATTTCTACGATAAGACTAGTAATTAGGGGGTTTATCTTTCTAGTTTTCATGCCTCTCTCTCTCTCTCTCTCTCTCTCTCTCTCTCTCTCTCTCTCTCTCTCTCTCTCTCTCTCTCTCTCTCTCTCTCTCTCTCTCTCTCTCTCTCTCTCTCTCTCTCTCTCTCTCTCTCTCTCTCTCTCTCTCTCTCTCTCTCTCTCTCTCTCTCTCTCTCTCTCTCTCTCTCTCTCTCTCTCTCAGTAACCACGGGAGTACTGACAGCCGCTGTTAGTCTGGTGCAGTACAAAGGCCTTTTCAAACTTTCGGCATCCATCTCGCCCTCTGTCCGCTCTGTCTGTATTTCGAGGCAGCCTAATTCGAGTTTCCTCATCTCGTTCTTCGTTAGCTGTGGCTCGGCGTAGTGGCTCCTCCCTCCCCCTCCTCCCCCCTCGGCCTGGCTGCTCTGTTAGCTCGACTGTTCATCTGTTATCAGCGTGGCGCGTAACTCTCTGGCCAGCACAAGTTCGTTTTCCATTACTGATCGTGTCTAGACGGCTCTGGATTTAGACGCATTCCTATTGGCTGCCGCTGTTCTTATTCATTCGAGAAAGTAGTGACGTTTTCATTGTTGTTTTTCTACTGCATTTTCGTTATACAGAGACGCATCCATTGTTAATTTTACTACATTTTCATTATAGAGACGTGTTAGTTGTTTATCTTACTACGTTTTCATTTACGATTAGCTATGATAGTTTCGCAGAAGACTCAATTCGAATATCTATCAGTCTTTTCCCTTTTTAACACTGGGAAGGCTTTGAACTTTTTGATCGTCAGTTTTGTATTCCAGCATAATTTTCAGCTTATTATATTTTCATCTGAAGTGATTTTATAGAATACTCAGTGTTTTTATCATGTTTCTCTTTGAATAGATAATACAAAAAGTGACTGTGTGCTTTCCTGATAAAATTCAATTGTAGGAGAGCTTGTAGGAGCCGTGTCTTCAAACCATACCTGCGTTCCTTGTCTGGCGGCACACAGTAAAAAGTATTAATTAAGCTCATTACCATACATACATACATACCATACATCAACACCATCATTACCATCATCCTCAACTTCATCATCATTGGTCCTTGTTCTCTCTACGATGTAACAGTAACACTAAAATCTTCGCTATACAGACTCACTCCTGATTGGTGGCGACGCTTTACACTCCCTTTCCCGCGCATCTCCTCCGCCTCTTCCTCACCACCACCACTGACTCTTCTGCCCCCCTTCCCCCCTTTACCCCGCCCCCCCACCCCCCCCACCTGCACTTCTCACCTGTTAATGGACGAGTTCCTTGCCGCTTCACACTTCACCGCCTCATCGTCTTCGTAATGGCTTCGTTAATTACGCAAACAGACGCCATAACTGCGGCCAGCTAATGGAAGACTAAGAGTGTTTGGGCCGAGCTCATGCCTCACCTAATTAGCGATAATTGTCCTCGTTCCCATTACGGTAATAGGTTGATTAAGCAAATTACTTGTTAATATGCATCATGTCTGTGTGTGTGTGTGTGTGTGTGTGTGTGTGTGTGTGTGTGTGTGTGTGTGTGTGTGTGTGTGTGTACTCTGCCAATACAGTTAAAATTGTTCCTTTCTTCCGCGTTTTAACCTCAACTCTTTGTCACCACGCTAATGACGCCGCAATGTTACTTCTGTTCCCTCCTCCTCCTCCTCCTCCTCCTCCTCCTCTTCCTCCACTTCCTAGCGCTCCTCCATTCCTCACTTTTTTTTCTATTCTTTACTTTTTTTCTTATTTCTTTCTCCTACCTTCTTCTATCCCTCCTCCTCCTTTTCCTCTTAAGTTTCCTTGCATTTCTCCATTTCTTTTCTAGCTCATCTTTTTATTTTTTCTCCTATCTTTCCTTTTTTCTTTTTTTCCATCTTTCCTACTTCTAACCCTCCTCCTCCTCCTCCTCCACCTGTTCCTTTTAATCCTTCTCCTTCGTCATCACCACCTTGCTTACCACAAACCACCACCACCAGCGACTTACACATCACAAGCCTACATTCACCATCACCACCACCATTCTCTCCAACCCATCATCACCATCACAGCTACCACAACCTTTTCTCACCGTCACCACCACACAGAGGATCAAGAACCACTTCCACCATCACCACTGCCATTCCTCTTCGTGTAATCATTTCTATACGCCATTTATATACACGATCAAGTACAATGTGGATGGATAGATTATTGAATGGATAGGTGATTTCTGTGTTGATGATAGATTTAGCTTCTTCAAATGGTAAAAGAATTGGTTGGCTCCGCTACGGCTAGGAAAGGTTAGAGGAGAAGAAGGAGGAGGAAGAGAAAAGCTGGAAGATGGAGGAAGATTTAAAGAATGCCATCCCCACCACCATCCCTTCCACCACCACACACCACCATCCCTTCCACCACCACACTTTCTCACCAACACCACAACCTACCACCACTATCGCCACCAACACCACAACCTACCACCACTATCGCCACCAACACCACAACCTCACTATCACCACCTTACCAACACCACAACCTCAACACTACCACCCATCCCTTCCACTACAACCTCACCACCACCACCACCACTATACCATTATCCCTTCCACCACCTCCACCGCCACCATCTCTCTCACCAACACCAACCACCTACCACAGCCATTTCCAGGTAAGCCACAAACCACGCGGGAGAGAAAGAAAGAAAGAAGGAAAGAAAAAAAAAAGCGGATAATGTCACCGAACCACAATATTTCCCGGCGCAATTCACGAGGTCGCGTTCCCCTGGCGGCCACGCGGGTAATTGAATTGAAGCGACACCGACTTGCAGGGTCTTAGGTTTCAATTAGAGTTTCGAAGCAGTGAGGGAGTCGAGCTTGGCCTTGGGAGAGGATGGCAAGGGAGAGGATAAGAGAGGGGAGAGGGCAGAGCGGAAGGATGAGAGGGGAGAGGAGAGGGGAGAGCGGGAGGATGAGAGAGGGGAGAGAGAGGGGAGAACGGGAGGATGAGAGAGGGGAGAAGAGAGGGGAAGAGAGGGAGGATGAGAGAGAAGGGAAGGAGAAGAGAAAAGAAGAATGGTACATCTCTATTTTCAACTTTTTTTTATCTCTCGCTTTCTCTCCTTTCCTCCATCTTATGTTATTCCCAATACACGCTTCTTCTACTATCGTTTTTCCTTAATTTCCTCGTTTCCTTCTTTAACTGCCTTTCCATCTTCCTCTGTCCTCTATTTTTCATCTTTCTTTCCCTCTACTTCCTTTTCTTCTCTGAGTTTTATATTTCTTTTCTGTGCATATTTGTTCCGTTCATTTTTACTTTCTTGTGTACCTTTCTATTTTCTGTGCTATCTACATCTTCCTTTCTCCTACCTGTTTCTTCATTCCTCTACTTTCCTTCCTCCTTTAGTTACATTTCAATCCCCCATTCCCATTTTCCGTATCTCTATCTCCTTTTTTTTCCCTGTTTTTCTATACCATCTTCCTCCCCTTCTTCCCTGTTTTCTTTCTCTTTCCTCCAGTCGTTCCTTCCTTCCTTCGTTCCTCTCCTTTATCTCTCCCTGCAGCCATTACCTCCATCGTCCTTCACTCTTGATTACAGATCGCTCGGTGCCAGTTCTTGTGAAAACCAAAGCAATATTAATGAGTTATGGTCGTTAATGTGTGTGTGTGTGTGTGTGTGTGTGTGTGTGTGTGAAGGATTGGTAGGGACTATAACACACACACACACACACACACACACACACACACACACACACGTACACACGCACGCACACACACGCGCACACACACACACACACACACACACACACACACACACACACACCGGTTATTGGTTTCTCCCCGTAACACCTGGTAGCTCCTCCTCCTCCTCCTCCTCCTCCTCCTCCTCCTCCCCCTCCCCTTCGTGTTAAACCTTTCTACAAGTGGCGAAGGAATGAGGAGTAAAAATGCGTTAATGAGAGAGAGAGAGAGAGAGAGAGAGAGAGAGAGAGAGAACCAGTCTCCATGCCCTTGAGTACCTGGACATACCAACGTAAACAAGGGAGAGAGGAAGGGGGAGAGGAAAAGTTGGAAAGTTTCGTTTAGTCGGCGCAACATCTGTGGTCATATGCCGGAGAGAGACAGAAGGGGAAGGAATTATAGGAGAAGGGAACTGATCCCAGGAGACGGGACACAACCCCCGATTAATACCTGGTACCCATTCACTGCTGGGTGGACAGGGGCGTAGGGTATCGGAAAAGCCGCCCAAATTTTTCCAATCCGCCCGGGAATCGAACCCGGGCTTTCTCGGTTGTGAGCCGAGTGTGCTAACCACTGCACCACGAAGCCCCCTGCCGAAAAAGGATAAGAGAAAAGAAAGGGGAGGGGATTGGAGGTGGAGAGGTAAGAAGAAAGGAAGGATGGAGAAGGAGGGAAATGGGAAGTAAAGGGACAGGTGAACAGAGGGAGGGAAGAGGCGCCGAAGACCAGGTGTGCTGCGTTTTAAAATCCATTAAACGCCCCTGAAGAGTGTGTGTTGAGGGGGGTGTAGGTAGGTGGGGGTGTGAGCGTGGAAGTAGGCTTGGGGCTGTGCGGGGGCGGGGGGGGCATGGGTGAGGTTGTGGGTGCGTGTGATTCGGCTACAGCCAATGCATTTAACAGAAGAAAAAAACAGTAATTACGATCACATACTTTCCCCTTCCATTTCTTAATTAGCAAAAGCGTTCATCTTGCATGCACAATGGGAATACAGTTTTGACACCAGAATAAAAAATATATTCACAAACAACTACAGTGGAGAGTTGCTACATGCACTAACCGAACCTCATCTCGACGGACGCAGAAAAAGCGGCTAACGGATCGGATTCTACTAGCCTTTCAAGTCTTTCTCCTTCCTCTCCTACCTTTCGTATAGCGCTTCCTTGAACCAACTCATCACTTAGCCCGTAGAAGAAGCCAAATCTTTCCTTTCCTGTATCATCCTTCCCTTCTTCCTTCCCCTCTATCTGTCATTCCTTCTTTTCCTTCATTTTTCTCTTTTTCTCCTTCGTTTTTCCTTCTCTATCCTTAGCCCATCTTTTGAATCAACTCATCACTTAACTTATAGAAGAAGCCAAATCTACCCAAATAACACCTGCGTCATCCATCCATCCCTATCCATCTATACTATTCATCTAGATTTTCACCTAGCTATTCATCCTTCCCTTCTTACCTTTCCTATAGCTATTTTTCGAACCAACTCATCATTTAACCTATAGAGAAATCCAAAATATCCCCAAATAAAACCTGCGTCATCTATCCATCCATCCATCTAAACAGCCATTTGTAGGATAGCGCAGAGGAAGAGGGAGAAGAGTAGAAAATGGGAATATACAATCTCTACCGCACAACCTCTTCTTAATCTTATAATTGACACGCGGGAAAGGCGGCTGACGGAGCGGGTGGGTTGAGTCGTGTATGTGGGTAAGCGTCGAGGAGATGGTTCGACGCAGGGTTCCTTCGGCCCTGGTTCGACGTAGGTAGTTCCCGCGCGGTGACGGAGCGGTAATCAGAGCTATTGGCGCCGTGAAATAACAGTCATAGATCTGTCTCCGAGAGTTCCACAAACCCCGCGGCAGTAAACACGGTATCTTATGAATAGAGTTCGTGGAAATGCCTTGTGTGTAGGGGGGGAGGGGGGATGTGTGTGTATGTGTGTGGGGGGAGGGAGGATGTGTGTGTGTGTGTGTGTGTGTGTGTGATGATTGAAGATGATGGTAATGGTGTTGTATGGGGATTGCGAAGACGTGGAGACTGAAGATGCATGGTGCTTATGGTGATGTGATGATGGTAATGACGATGATAATGGTGATGATGGTGAAAGGCGCCAAACTATAGTGAAAACCATGTGGTAGGAAGCAATGGGTGTTAATACACTTTTATGATGATGGTGTTGATGGTGATACTCGGAGGCTGCAATGTATGGTGAAAGTTATTTTAAAGTAATGGTGATAGCGTTTTTATCTTGGGATTTACGTGATTGGTGATGAAGTGGTGATGAGAATATGAGTTCACAACCATTCATATTCACCTGCCTATGATAGTGAATGTGCTAGCTATGTCCAGATGATAGTGAAGGTGCCTGACAATACGCTTTTTTTAATTGTTATCACTACAACATTACAAATACACCAATCAGTGAGAATATCAATGTACCAAGAAATGTATAGTTGTAGCAATAGCTGTAGTGGTGGTTAAGTACTAATGGATGGTGAAAGGGGAGATAAAAAAAGATGGTGGAGGTGGTGGTGGTGACTGGTAAAAGTGGTGATGGTGGTGGTGGCAAAGAAGCACTACCAAAACACACATACAAACACACTCACAAAACTTCCATCACCAGCCTTCCCCGAAAAGACTCCTTAACTAAAAGCACTGTGAAGGAATTCCTGAAGCGCACGGATGAAAGTGTTGGGAGGTAGGGGGAGGAAGAGGAGGGGGAGAGACAGAAAAGGGAGGCAGAGGGGATGTGGGGAGAAGAGAGAGAGGGATTGAGGGAGTGACGGAAGAGAACAAGGAGGGGGGTAATATAAAGGACACGAGGAAAAGGGGAGGATGAAGAAGGAGGATGAGGAGGAGAAGGAGGAGGAGGAGGAGGAGAAAAATATTGCGCCAAGGCATTACTACTTCACTATAATCTTCAAAAGTAATGTTCAAATCGTCGACCTTTTGGAGAAATATTTATCCAGAATTGAATTATTGACCTATATTAGTAAGTGGAAGGAGGAGGAGGAGGAGGAGGACGACGACGACGACGACGACGATGACGAGGACGAGGAGAAGGAGGAAAAAAAAGTAGCCCAAGGACAAAAAAAGGGAATCATGAAAACTTTTTATAACGAAACATTTATGGCCCACGTCACAGCCTCATACATCCTCCACGTATTCAGCGATGGTTACTTATTTATCTTTTTTTGTAGATTATTCAGAGTTGCGGCTTCATTAGAAAAGAAATTTGAAGCCACGGAGACATTCCTTTTATTACGAACACTCTTGCAATTACACTAACAGGATGACATTATCTATCACCTTTATCAAAAATTACTACCACAGCTACTGATAATAACAATACTAATAACTATCGAAAGGAGGGTATCAAGACACCACCTCTTCCGAAATTGACCTCTCTTTTGGCCTCATTCATTTTTTTTTTTTTTTCATTGGAGCAGGGACGAGCAAGTTTTTGTTTTATTATGGTTTTTGCCCTTGAACTCCCTTTCTTGCTGTGAAAAAAAAAACAAATACTACTAATACATATACATCGAGGACTGCGAAATAAGATCGATACACAGACCTTCAAATCAAATATAGGGGAGGCGGTGGCTGAATGGATAGCGTGACGGCACCGCGTTCAGGAGGACGCGAGTTCAATCACCGCCCGGTGCCACCAAGCTGGGATTTTTCAGCCGCCGCCGAGTGGCTTAAAACTAGCCACATGCTGTCCAGAAGACCACCTATCAACCCGGACTCAAGATTCTAGGATTAAAGATGAGCTCCGGGAGGGCAACATGAGCCAATGCAAGATGGCGCCACTAAAACACTCGCCTGCGCCAGAACGGGCTGGGCCGACCATCAGGACCCACCGGGAAGAAGCCTTGGGTCGACCATCAGGATCCACCGGGAAGAAGCCTATCGGCGCAATAGGCCACGACGTAAAAAAAGAAAAAAAAAACGTTAAAAGCAAAAAATGATATTTATAACCTAAATCAGATCCACCTGTCCATCTTTCCGCAGCAACAAGGGCAGTCAGTGGAGTTGAGGGACCTAACGAGGCAGGTGAGAAGCATCCAGGTGAGCTTGTATCAACAGGTGAAGCAGGTGAACCCTCCAGACATTAAGACGGCCGTATGCCGCCCCGCCGCCTCCACCACCACCACCAGCGGCAAACACCTCCTCCTGCACCCCCTTACCCCTGCACCCTTCCACTGTGCCACCTTTTTCCTCCTTCCCTTCCTCCTCCCTCCTTCGCCTCCCTAATGACACGAGGCTGGTGGGCCGTGACCCTCCAACCATTCGTTCTGTTGACTCCTTGGGTGGTGAGGCGTGACTCCGAGTGTGTGTGTGTGTGTGTGTGTGTGTGTGTGTGTGTGTGTGTGTGTGTGTGTGTGTGTGTGTGTGTGTTTGTTCGTCCGTCCACCCTCATCACGGCCCATACATCACAGCGCCTGGCCACAAGATCACACTCCTCGCCTCGGTAATACAACAAAAGGTTCCCGTAAACAACAAAACGCTATGATGATGAATGCCAACACGCTAACCACAGTGTAAACAACAACAACAACAACAACAACAACAACAACAACAACAACAACGACGACGACGACGACGAAGACACAAAGAACGACATCAACAACAACAGCAGCACCAAGAGCAGCAAGAACACAACAGAAATATAACAACAACAACAGCAACAACAGTAACAACAAAAAACAACAGGTAAAAAAAAAACATCAAGAAAAACAACTAGAGAAATCATTGCCATATAGTGAAACAATAACAATAACTACAACAATTTGAATTCCAGGAAGTTAGACATGCCAGTAAAACTGATCAAGAACAAAACTAAAAAAATAATTATTGCCACTGTTCTTCAAAGTTCAGAGAAGGTAAGACTTATTTCCAGCCATTCTCCATAACTATTTAAGTGACTGACGACTCGCTGCTGGTTACTCTGCCCATAAAGTCTTCAGGGAGCGAGCAGGAAGTTCTATGCAATCCGAGTTCTTGATGGGAATTAGGTTCATAAATCTGGAATAACTAAACGTAAATCAAAACAAAAGCCAGATATTTTTTTCCTGCACAAGAACTAGACGCAATTTGAGCATTAATAGAGATGGCTGTGTGCATATAAAGAACAACAAGAACATACTGTCTTGAGGTGCCTGGCGGTCGGCCCCAACCCGTTAGTGCAGCAGACGAGTTTTATTTACAGTGGCTGCTTTGATATATGGCCCCTGCTTGGCCCACGCTGCCCCCCACTGCTCCTCCTGAGTGAAGTCGCTGGAGTTAGAAATGACTGATGACCTGGACGGCATGTGAATAATCTTCCGCCACTCCGCTAAGACGTTATCAAAGAACAATCAGATGCTTGTGTAAATAGAACAGTCTGCCGGGTAACGGTCCTGTTCACTAAAAAGTCCGTATGTGTTTCCTCATGCATAAACGAACCAAAGCGATAAATTAAACACTCTTCGTAGCTTTTTTTTTTACATTATAGGAAGCAATTCATGGGAAACAACAAAAAAAGTGTAGGAAAAAAAAGCCCCCCAATTGTTGCTCCCAAGCTGTACATTTGTGTGCAACGAGAAATAGCAAGTCCTTACCAATCTTAGCTATGCCCCTCTACTTGTGGCTTGGTGATCGCACTAAAGAAGAGTCGAACTTGTGCACAGATGAAGTGTGTGTGTTGGGGTGGGGGAGGCAGTCTTTCCGTCCTATATGAGTGTGTCAACAGAAAATGAATCAATATAAATTAGAATCCGTTTTGGGAGAAGAAATTTTTCCTAGATTGTCTTACGAAAATTATGAAATGTATAGATAATAATAATTCCAACGGGCCAAAGTATACAAATGGTACGAGGTGAAGTCTGTAGAGGAGGTAGTAGTGAAGAAGTTTCTAATTTAAACGGTGTACGTATTACGAACATTACGATACATATTGAGAGGGAGCGACACCCATGATTTACCGCACTCAATGTAACGGTTGTCGCCCACTGCGTTATAATTTCACCGTATTGTTAAGTAAACTAGGATTATTTTATTGTATTGAGGCCCATTTGTGAGTGTTTAAATACTGTTTGATTGAAGCTAAAACTATTTCTAAAACTTGTTGCACCTAATCAACGTACAGGAATATATATGAAAACGAATACGATGCACTGTCCCATACGCCAACTCACCACCGCCACCACCATCACACCACCACCACACCCCTCGAAACACAACATCACCACAACACCTAACCATCCCAAACTCCACACAATCCACTCAAAAAACACGCCCATCCCCAAAATACCACAACACCACCATATACCACACCCCACAATACCACACTACCACCACCACCACACCACTACAACATCGAACCACCCAAACACAAACAACATCCAAAAACACGCCCATCCCCAAAATACCACAGCACCACCACACACCACATGACCACATTACCACTAACACCATCACCACAACACCTAACCACCCAAAAACAAACAAACCATCTATCACACACCATCACTACATCCACACCAATCCATACATCACATCTTTCACATCCTTCCTTCACTCCATCCCTCCATCCGCCTCTCCCTTTCTCCCTCTCTGTTTGCCTGTCCGTGACCGTCCTGGGGCTGGGACGCGGCCACTCCTCCTCGGCGACCGTCCCCAGGTGATGGATCGGCCAATGAGGTGACTGCCGACTTCTCAGAGCCCTAATGAGGCGTGTTCGATGGCTGACACTCACGCAAGCACGCACAGGGAGGGTCAGGGAGGATGGGGGTGGAGGTTGGAAGGAAGGAAGGTGGAGGGGATGGGACGGGGAGGGTGGAGGGGGGAGAAAGGGAGGGTGGAAGGGAGAGGAAGGAAAGGTGGAAGGGAGAGGAGGGGATGGTGGGAGGAAGAGGAAGAGAAGGTAGAAAGGAGAGGAAGGAAGGGTGGAAAGTAGAGGAGAGGAAGGAGGCTGAGTGAGTGACCAGAGGAAAGATGGAAAGAGAAGAGAGAATGTGTTAAGGAAAAGAAGAGGAATATAAGAAATGAGAAGGATATATAGAGAGACAGAATAAGATAGAGAAAAACAAAGAAAGAGAGACATAGCCAAAAAGAGACAGCTGGACAGACAGAGAGCCAGGGAAAGAAAGAGAGAGAGCAGGTAAAGAAAAAAATAAACAGAAAGAGAAAGAAACAGGCAAAGAGAAACACCACAAACACTAAAAAAACAATAAACAAAAGAATATAACGTAACACACACGGCCATAAATAAAAGAAGAAAAAAAGTTAATTAATGTACGTTTATAGCAATCATTTCTCACGTGACTAACTAACTAACAGGTGCAAAACGGAGTCTCAGGTAACACAGGTGGACGGAGGAGAAGGGAGACACGGAGAGGAGGAGGAGGAGGAGGAGGGGAACGGGCGGACGAAGAGGAGAGGGAGGGGGAGGAAGGGCACGTCAGGTAGGAAGAAGAATGAGGGAGAGACACGTGATAATGAAGTAAGGGAAGGTGTTTAACGAAGCCGCAGGTGTTCCAAGCCAATGACATTATAAATTTCGCAGTAGTAAGAGTAGCATCATCATCATCATCATCAGTAGTAGCAGTAGTAGTAGTAGTAGTAGTAGTAGTAGTTTTTTTACAACAAAAGAGACAGCTCAAGGGCACAAAAAAAAGGAAATAATAATAAAAAAAGCCCGCTACTCGCTGCTCCTACAAAAAAAGAATCAAAAGAGGTGGCCGTTGTAGTAGTAGTAGTAGTAGTAGTAGAAGGGAGTATACTAGCGGAGAACACTTAAGGGAGATGAAAATAAGAAAAAAAAGGAGAAAAAAACTAAGAGAGAGAGAGAGAGAGAGAGAGAGAGAGAGAGAGAGAGAGAGAGAAAGGGGGGGTAGGGGGGAGGAAGAGGTAGCCCACACTGAGAAAATTGAGCCATTATTCCTTGACAAATGAGTATAACGATTAATTTGTCTCTTCTGTGACACTCAACCCACGAGGCTGATATACGGACCTTCCCCTTCCCCCCCCCTCCTCCTCCTCCTACTCCTCGTCGTCGTCCTCCTCCTCCTCCTCCTCCTTCGTTCCTGCTCTGTTCCTCTACCCTTCTCTGTTAACCTGTGCAAGTCTATTACTGTATCCTTAATTGTATTGTTCTCTTATTGTTTTGGTGAAGGGAAATGTTGTAAAAAAGAAGTAAAAGAGAAAAATAAAGAGTGAAGGAAAGAGAAAAATAAAGAAATGTAAAAAGAAAGGAAGGAAGAAAGAAAAATAAAGAAAGTGAAGGAAAGAGAAAAATAAAGAAATGTTGTAAGAATGAGGAAAGGAAGGACGAAAAATAAAGAAATGTTGTAAAAAGAAAGGAAGGAAGAAAGAAGAAGAAAGAGAGTGAAGGAGAGAGAAAAATAGAGAAAGAAAGAGAGCATGGAAAAAGAAAGAAAAGAGTAGGAATTAACAAATCGATAGGAAAATGAAAGAAAGGAAAAGATGAACGAGAAAAAAAGAAAACGATAGACGAAGAAGTGTGGTCACAAAACAGAAGCCGAAAATATTCCAAGCAAAAATAAAGAAAAAAGTGAGAAAAAAATATTTGAAGGTGACAAAACTATACAAGAGCAAATAGATAAAAAAGAGAGGACGAAGAGAGAGCAGGAGGAAGAAGAAGGGAAGAAGACGTACATAAAAAAAAGGGAAGAGGAGGAGGGAAGAAAAAAAAGGAGGGTGGAGAGAAAAGGAAAAGGAGGAGGAGGATGTGAAGGCGAAGAGAAATGTTGTAAAAAGAAAGGAAAGGAGGAAGAAAAAGAGAGTGAAGGAAAGGGAAAAATTAAGAAAGAATGAGAGAATGAAAAAGAAAGAAGAGAGTAGGAATTAACAAATCGATAGGAAAATTAAAGAAAGAAAAGATGAACGAGAAAAAAAGAAAAGTATATATATATAAAAAAAGGAACTAAAAAGAAAGAAAACAAAGCCATAAGGAAGAAAAAATAAGTGATAAGACAAAACTGATAAATAAAAAAAAATGAGAAATGATGAAAAATAAAGAAAATAAAAAAAACCAAAAACTCAAAGGTACAAACACACCTGCCCTACACCTGTGCCGGCCTGTGAGCTCCACCTGGCGGCTACCGAAATAGTGCACCGAACCAATTATCCAGAGCCCCGACACGCCCATAGAGACACCGAACCCAGACTAGATTACAACACCACCGCTCTCTCTCTCTCTCTCTCTCTCTCTCTCTCTCTCTCTCTCTCTCTCTCTCTCTCTCTCTCTCTCTCTCTCTCTCTCTCTCTCTCTCTCTCTCTCTCTCTCTCTCTCTCTCTCTCTCTCTCTCTCTCTCTCTCTCTCTCTCTCTCTCTCTCTCTCTCTCTCTCTCTCTCTCTCTCTCTCTCCATCTTCTCTTTCCTCTCCTTCATCTCTTTTTCCTCTTCCTCTTCCTCTTCCTCCTCCACCTCCCCTTCCTGTTACTTCTCTTCCTCCTCCACCTCCCCTTCCTGTTACTTCTCTTCCTCCTCCACCTTCTCTTCCTGTTACTTTTTTTTTCTCCCTCCACTTCCTCCTCTCCTTGCATCTCCTCCCCCTTCTCCTCATCCCCCTTCTCCACCTCATGTTTCTGTCCGTCTTCCTCCTCCTCCTCCTCCTTCTCCTCCTCCTCCTCCCGCGTCAGCCTAGTAAGGGCGGGAAGGGTTCGGCGACAGGCAATATGTCATCACTAACCACAATTGCCACTTCAGACGAGACGGGAAGAGCCGCCTCGTATGACCGTAGCCCGCTGCCTGTCCCTCCTCCTCCTCCTCCTCCTGCTCCTCCTCCTTTTCTTCTTTCCCTTCCTCCTCCTCCTTTTTTCTTCCTCCTCTTTTTCTTTTTCCTCGTTCTTCTCTTTCTCCCCCTTATTCTGTTACCATCTTCGTTAATTTTCTTTTCCTTCTAATTTCCCTCTCCTTTACCATGGCAATATATCCTTGTTTGTTCATTTTTCCTTCTCCTTCCTGTGATCTTTTTTTGTTTCCTGTTTTCTTTATTATATTTCTCCTTCTCCCTCTTGTCTTCTTTCTTTCCATATATTTTTTTCTTCATTTTCTCTCATTATTTCAAACTTTCTCCGGTTCTGCTCTGTTTCTTACCTTCCTTATTAACCTGTTGCGGGGAGAAGGAAGAAAGAAAAAGAAAATAAGGAAGAGGTAAAAAAGTGAAGGAAAGATAGAAAATACTTTTGACTTCCCTTCATTTTCTCTTCTTTTCCTTCCATCTACGCCTCCTCGTTTGATTTCTCTTTTGCTCTTTCTCTTTTTTTTTCATCTTTTTTCACCACCAAACTTCTATTTTTACTTGTTTTTTTTCTCTCCTTTTGTTTTTTTGGAGGGGGGTACAACCGATGGATAAAAATAATAATAAATCCTAAAGTCATTGCAAGGGACATAGACGAAATAAAAAATAAAAAATCAAGCATCAATATAAAAAGGGAAAGTCATGTATGTTACTTTACCGAGGTCAGCAACAAAAAAATAAAAATAAAACAAAGAAAAGAAAAAAAAAAAGATAAAATAAAGCAAAAATAAAGAAAAAAATCATGTAAGAGTAGATAATACGATGCAGCATAATGACCTACGACCAAGCAATCTACTTAAGTGTCCTAATATTTTATGTAGACAGGTGTGAAGGGGACAGGTGTTAGGCATGAAAATTGGGACAGGAAGAGAGGAGAAAGAAGAGGAGGAGGAGGAGGAGGAGGAGAAGGTAAAGAGGAAGAAGAGAACGGAGAAGGATGGAAGAATAGGAGAGTAAGTGTTCGGTAAGGAAAATAACAGAGACGGAATGGGAAGAGGAGGTCCAAAAGGAGGAGAAGAAAGGAGAGGAGGGAGGAAGAAGAGAAAAGAGGAAGCCGGAAGAATAGAAGGATAGGTAAGGTATGGTAAGGATAGTAAGAGAAACAGGCAGAGAAGAGGAAAAGTAGGAAAAGGAAGAGGAGATGGAAGAGGAGGACCAGGAGAAGAAGAAAAGGAAAAGGAGGAGAGAGGAAGAAGAGAAAAGAAGACGAAAGAATAGAAGGATAAGTGTTAGGCAAGGAAAGTAAGAAAAACAGGAAGAGAAGAGGAAGAGTAGGAAAAGGAAGAGGAGATAGAGAACGAAAAGAAGGGATGAAGAAGAGGAAAGAGGGCGGAGGGAGAATAGGAAAAAGGAAAAAAGAGAAGAGAATGAGGGAAAAAGAGGAAAGAGGGCGAAGAGAGAGTAGAAGCAGGAGGAGAAGGAGACGTACATACAAAGGAAAAGAGAAGAGGAGAAGGGAAAAAGAAAAAGAAGGAAGGGGAAAAGAATAGGAAAAGGAGGAGGAGGAGATGAAGGCGAAGTACAAACACGAGAAAGAAAAGAGTACAGAAAAAGATCGAGGAATTTGAAGTTTTATTATGACGCCAAAGCGGAGGTGTGTGGTTTTAGTGGTGGTAGTGTTTGTGGTGGTGGTGGTGGAGGTCGCATGGTTCTAATGACGGAGGGGGAGGTGAGAAACAGAGGCAGGCAGGCAGTAAAGCATAGATGATGGTGGTAGTGGTGATGGTGATGATGGTGGTGACTGTGGGGGAGGGCGAATCTGCCATGGCGTAAGGAAACGTCTTGAAGTGAGTGAGTGCTTGCGGTGAGTACTGGAGGTGATGGTGAGTGGTGGTGGTGATGAGGGTGGTGGTGGTGAGAAGATAGTAGTGGTAATGATGGTGGGGGTAGGAGTAGAAGTGATGATGATGATGATGACGGTGAGATGACCCTATGAGACTGTACTTACGGTGTCATTATGGACTACGAACATGGAAAGACGAAGGAAATGGAAGACAAAAAAATGACGTAGTTGTAGGAGGAACTGAGAGGGAAAAGGAGTGAAAGATATAAAGGGAGAGAAAGGGAAGGAAAGAGAGTGGGGGTAGGAAGGCAGGGTGACAAAAGAAAGATGGGGGAAGGCAAGAAACAAAGAAAATTGAAAAAAAAATGGAAAAGGAAGGAGAGGAAGATATGGAAAGGTAATCAAAGGCCAAAATGAGGGAGAGAGAGGAAGAAAACCAGAGTGAGAAAAAGAGAGATGGAGAGGTGAGGAATAATGAGTAAGTGAAGCATAAGACAGACGAGAAAGGGGAGAAAAACACAAGGAAAACGAAGGAGAAGTGACGAAGGAAGTGAAGGGGGAGGAGAGGAGGAGGGAGCAGGAAAAAGCGAAACAATGATGAGGAAATTAAGAACAAAAAACAGAGGAAAGAGAAGTAGAAGTAGAAGAAGGATGTACAGTAATAGAAGAACGTGAAGGAGCAGAAATAAGTAAAACCAAAGAATGACGAGAAATGAAGAAAAAGTAAAAAGCAGGAAGAGGAGGAGGAGAAGCAGAAGAAGGTGAAGAAGGAGAAGGTGAAAGAGTAAAGGTAAGTGAAAACACAAGATGGAAACGAAGGAAAAAACAAAGAGAAGGAGGAGAAGATATAGAAGTCAGTGAAAAAGGAGGAAAAAGGAGAAGGAGAAGAAGGTGGTGGAGCAGAAACAAGGAAAACCGAATACAACAGACGAGGAAATGAAGAAAAACAGTTACGGAGGAGAAGAAGGATGTGGAAAAGGAGGGAGGGAGAAGGAGGTGAAGGAGCTGGTAACGCTGCTTCAATCCATTACCAGGGGACAACACGAGGCGACTTTTATAGCCCTCATGAGCAAACAGCGCCGTCCCACCTCAAACTCGGCGAGCAAACAGTGTTAAACAGTGTGCCAACCCGCCGAGGCTACAGCGAGGGCCGAAATGTGGGGCGCTCGACTCGTTTCTCTGCGACTCACCGCCATTGTCCGTTTTTTCTTCGTAATTGCTAATGAATCCGGGATGAGTGTACAGAGGCAGGACGAGGCCACAGAGGGAGGAGGGAGGCACGGGGTAAGGGGGAGAGGTTGGACATGGGTACGGGGAGAGAGGTGGGGCATGGGTAGGGAGGGCAAGGGGAGCATGGGCAGGGAGGTAGGGTTGTGTTGGAGGGGAAGGGAGGTTGGTGGGTAGGGCCATGAAGGGATTATGTCAGGGCACTAGGGAGGGAATGGTTAAGGGAGGTTGGGGAGGTTGGGTTAGGGAATGGTTAAGGGAGGTTGGGGAGGTTGGGTTAGGGAAGAGTTAGAAGGGAGATCGTGGTTAAGGGAGGTTGGGAGCTTGGAGATAAGGTAGTGAATGGTTAGGAAAGAGTTTAGGTAGGTTGGCGAGGCTGACGAAGTAGGGGACGTAGTTTAGGCAAGAGGTAGGTTCGGGAAGTCTTGGGGTACGAGAGGTAGGTACGGAAGAAGCTTAGGGCCATGGAGCTATAGGGCCAAGTAGAAGGGTAGGAGTTGGTATGGTAGGGGAGGGGTTGATGTCAGGGTTTAGGGTAGATTTGAGAGAGAAGTTGGGTCTAGGGTAAATAATAAACAATAGTAATAAAGATATGGTAATACTGAGTGAATGGAGGTGAGGGAGGGGGGGGGTGTTTCCAGGGGTTTGTGTTGTGGCTGAGGAAAGGGATGGGGCAAGGTATGGGTTGGAGGTAAGGAAGGGGAAGAGAAATGAGGAAGGAGTTTGCTTGGAGTGACTTAAAAGGGGGGGGTAAAAGGGAGGAGGTTGAAAAGGGTTGGAATAGGTGAGGGGAATGGGGAAGTGAGGAGAGATGGGGTGAAAAGGATGTGTGAGGTGGGGAAAGATGGGGAGGGTTTTAAAGGAGAATGGAAGAGGGAGAGGGAGAACGGTTGAGTGATGAGATTGAGAAGGTTGGAAGAGGGAGGATGAAGGGGGGTGAGGCGGAGGGAGAAGAGGAGGAGGAAAAGGGTTGGAAGAGGTAAGATGAAGGGGGGATGTGAGGTGGAAGGAGAGAGGTGAGGAGGCTGAAGAGTGCTGGGAGGGAGGTGAGGGGGGAAGATGAGGGGGATGCAGAGGCGGTTACCTTTGGTGGTCTTTGATAACCTGGACGTTTTGTGGAAATGTGTTTGGAGTTTGTGACGAAGATTTCCTCTTTTTGGACATTTTTTCCTCGGTCGTGGTTGGGCTTGTGTTGACGCGGACCTACAATACAGTGCTGCGAAATATAACTTTTCTTATTTTCTCTTATACTGTATTTTCTCGCCGTAATAATGCTTCAATGAAAAATACAATGCTCGGATAACATTTCATAATAAACGCTTCCATTTGTACTTTTCAATCTTTTTAATCTTTTCAATACTTCTCAATCACTTTCAGGCGTGTATAACGAACGATTGGCGTTACGCATGAGTGTAATACATAAGTGAAAGTTTTTGTGTCCGCTCATTGTTCGCGGCGTGTTCACAACAATGCAGTTTTTTGGAGCATGTGTTCTGTGCGCCGGTATCCCCCTCGGCCTAAATAACAAAAACAAAATCGACAGCATTATTATCAGAGATCATGTATTAACTCGCATATGTCCACGCCCGAGTCTTACAAGAACAAATAATAAGTAAAATGACGTTGCTGTTGTGGGATATGAAAGTAGGCCAAGCAATCACTCCCTTAAAGTTGACAGCCTCCTCCCCGCCCTCCCCTTCACCTCCCTCCACCCAGTATTGTATCGCTAAAATGTAACACTAACGCTAAATATTTGTTAACTGAATCGAATTAGTTCAACAATTAATTCTAGAACCCCCCGAAAACAATAAGCATTGATCGGATTGATAAAATAAACACCGAAACCGAGTTCTGGTCACGGTAAAATTATTAATAGGACAGCAGCGCCATTCCAGCGGTAACTAATGTGGCGCGCGCTGCCCAATGACGTGGCGCCAAAAAATGGTCAAACGAGGATTTACGGCCGCGGTTATCAACGCACTGAAATAAACGGTAATAAGCGACGCCTCAGGACACAACACACGCCGGCCACAGGGAGGTGCACGGGAGCTCTGCGTCAGGCACACGTAAAAAGAGGGTTTGATAGGTTTGTTGGGTTCTTTTGGTGTGAGGTGAGGTAAGGTGAGACGCCCTGCTGGAAATACTGTAAGACGTCAAAGGGATTCCAATACTTCTGACTCGACCTCTCACATCAAAGGCTCTTCTCAATGTCTTCCCTCACGTTATTCGCTCTTAAAAATGGCCTCCTACGCGATGGTCAGGAAAAGGACAGGAAAGTTAAAAAAAAGAGGATGGAAGAGACGAAAGCTTAGAGGAACGCGAAGATGGAAACACATTACCTTCATTATCTCTATTCTTTCACCGATTTTCCCATCATATTTTTACTTCTATGGATCGTTTTATATTTTCAAGCAGACAAATTTCTCTTCATGGTTTCCTGTTCCACTGTTTGCTCATACGTTTTTATATTTATATTTATATCTCAAGACTCATGCATTTATATTTCCATTTATGTGTTATGGCTTACCTCAGTTCCCCTTACCATCACAATAGTCTATCTTAACCGCCATACACTCAAATTATTTCATATTATAGTCTTCGTTTTTTTTATCTTCCATTTCATATTTTAGTTATTCCTGCCACGCGCATTTTTCTTCCCGTTGTAATAAGATTTTCTGCACTCTGCTTTCTATTTTATCTATAATCCTCTCCCTTTATTTTATCCTCCTTACTTTCACTCTTAATTTCAATCACATACTCTTAGCTATAGCCCAGTTTTAATTCTCCTTTATAACCTTACTTTCACTCCTCTAATTCTGATCAAATATTTCCAGCTACAGTTTAGTTTGTATTCTCGGTTCTTTATCTTTATCACTCTCCTCTGATCCACTCCCCGTCCTCCTCTATTTCCTCGTACCACGCTGACAACTTTCCCCTTCCCTCCATCCCTCCCCAACTGCTTCTCCCCACCTCCAGTCCCAGACCCAGCCCCCCACCTGTTACCCCAACACCTGACGAATATGTGACGGAACTCACCTGGGCAGTAATCGACCTGTTCATTACCTGTACGCCTCGCGGAGTTGGGGGATTAAGGGAGAGCTATACAGGAGGGGAAGGCAGAGTTGGGGGATTAATTGAAAGTTAGGGATTTAGTTACGGGGAGAGTGAGTGTTGGGGGAACGGCGAGGCGGGAACCAGAGTTAGAAAATAAAGGCAGATATACAGTGTGGGAGATCGACAGGAAGATACGAACGAACACACACACACACACACACACACACACACACACACACACACACACACACACACACCTATGTAGTACTGTGGTATAACACTCGAATCACAACCAAAAGACCCCAGGTTCGATTCCCGGGTAGAGTGGGACTTATGAGCAGCCTCCTTACGCCTACAGTGAATGAATATCAGGTGTCATGAATGCGTTAATACATACACACGTACCCGAAAATATACATGATACATATAATTACGTGAAATGACTAAATGGAAAGAACATACATGAATAGACCTCTCTTTTGTCCCTCATCTACAGTCTCTTTGTAGGGCAGTGATTAGCGGCCTTTTTTCTCATTTATCTTTGCCCTCGAGTTGCTTCCGTTACTATAAAAAAAATCATTCAATACATTTAGTCAGTCATACGTGAACAATAAGTCACAATCAGCAATAATCAGCCATACTTAAGCCATAAACGTTACCAAGACATAATAAACACACCTTGCTTAACTCTCCCTTCTCCAGCCCCATCTTATACACACTTTCACTCCCTACCATAACCACAACGTTCCCAACACCTACCACCCTCGAACCCCTAACAAAAACACCACCCCATTTTCCCCTCTCAAAACACTAATAGGCGTAGAGAGAGGCCGGGAAGCAGGTATATAAAGTTGCTTAACCAAACTTCCTACCATAACCACAACGTTCCCAACACCTACCACCCTCAAATCCCCCACAAAAAAAAACATTACCCATTTCCCCTCTCAAAACACTAATAGGCGTAGAGAGAGGCCGGGAAGCAGGTATATAACGTTGCTTAACCAAACTCATCACAAACTTTCCAAACACCATTTTCCTTCCATACATACACACATACACACAGACATACACACACCTTCCATTCCACGCCTCCGACATTCACATCGTTGAGTCCTGTTTCAGCGCGCTTCACCCTCCGCGCCCCGCTTCGTGACACGGCCGCCGAGCGATGTCGAGGCGGTGGATGGTGATGGATGTGACGGCGGTCCTTGTGGCTCGGGTTTATGGCGCCGAAGTAACGTGGTAATGACGGTGCGTTCCTCGATTTATGTTCCTCTGAGCTTGTAATCATCACGCAGGTAACAGGTGTCCCGGAAGCCCTTCACCTCCACCTCCTCCACCGCCTCCTATACATCCACCTCCTCCACTTCCTCCTATACCTCCACCTCTACTTCCACCTCGCATAAGTATGTTCTCTTCCTTTTCCTCCTCCTCCTCCTCCTCCTCCACCGCCTTCTATACATCCACCTCCTCCACTTCCTCCTATACCTCCACCTCTTCTTCCACCTCGCGTAAGTATGTTCTCTTCCTTTTTCTCCTACTCTTCTTCTTTCTTCATCTCCACACGATCTCGTTCACTGGTCGTTTTCATGAATGTGTGGAAGTGAATATGTGATTTTATGATTTCTCTCTCTCTCTCTCTCTCTCTCTCTCTCTCTCTCTCTCTCTCTCTCTCTCTCTCTCTCTCTCTCTCTCTCTCTCTCTCTCTCACCGAATATATTTTTCTTTTCGTTCTTTCCATAAACAAGTTTCTCTTTCTTTTCAGTGGACCATAAGCATTACCACCACTACCAAGAACAACACTAATGACAAAACTAATAACAACACCAATGAACAACACACCGCCCACCAGCAGCAAATATAAAACAAACAACGATATAAAACACATCTCCGTACAGTTATAGTATATACCAATGTTGTTGCTACTATTGTTATAGCTACTAATTCCAACGTTAACAATATACCCCGTTCATCCCTTCCTCCCCTATTTCTGCCCCTACTCACCCACCACCACCGCCATTCACCACCATCACCACCACCACAACGACCACTTTCCTCCTCTCTCTCCCGGTCACTAGACTCTCTTACACAGCAGCTCCTTGGCCACTTATAGCGTGTCCAAACATTACCCAAAGTCCTGCACTACAATATCACGGTCGCTTCCTTGTTATAGCGAGAAATGGCAAAGTAAAAGGCGTCAGGAAAATAATGTTACCCGGAAGAAGAGGATATGTTGAGAGACAAGAACAAGAAGAACTAGAACAAGAAGAACAAGAACAAGAACAAGAGCAAAACAAGAGGAACAAGAAGTACAAAAACAAGAAGAAAAAAAATGAAAAGAAGAAACAAACTCTTGCATACGTCTCACCACCACCCTGTCCACCACCACCACCACCGTCACTTCCTTGGTGGTGGTGGTGGCGTGGGTGGTGGTAGTCGTTGGTGATAGTGGTCATGGTGGTGGTGGTGGTGCTGGTGCTACAAATTATCCACGACATCCATCACGCCCTAACCATGCGTTGGAGTTACGGGCTCATAACTCCTCCTCCTAACCACCCTCCCGCCTCCACAAATGGCATATATATTTTTTTACGGTCGCTCGTGCATGGCCGGCGACCCTCTGATCAGCTCGCTAATTTAAGGGAATTTAAGGATCAACATGAGCGTGCTGATTTACGACGCACACACGCACATACTCACACGCACACAAACACACACGTTCCACACGCACACGCACGCTTCCATGTGTCTAAACGCACACTCACGTACATGGATAAGAGAGCGTGTATACTTCTGATACACACACACACACACACACACACACACACACACACACACACACACACACACACAGACAAATACACACACACACACACACACACACACACACACACACACACACACACACACACACACACACACACACACACACACACACACACACACACACACACACACACACACACACACACACACACACACACACACAGACAAACAAATACACACACACACACACACACACACACACGCACACAATTGATGCAGGCACATACATCGTCCATTGA
This sequence comes from Eriocheir sinensis, assembly GCF_024679095.1. Classification (NCBI taxonomy): domain Eukaryota; kingdom Metazoa; phylum Arthropoda; class Malacostraca; order Decapoda; family Varunidae; genus Eriocheir; species Eriocheir sinensis. The sequence continues at coordinate 14,606,324 of NC_066520.1, forward strand.
TATGCTTTACATTTAACAATGTTTACACGTTTCACATAATCTCTCTCTCTCTCTCTCTCTCTCTCTCTCTCTCTCTCTCTCTCTCTCTCTCTCTATCTATCTATCTATTGTATGGGAAAACTCATCGTTATTTATTCCCTGCAAAAGGTTATTGGTTGGTAAGTGGCAGGAAGAAAATGATTGACGGTGGTTGAGTGGTTGAAAACCGCTGAATGGTTGAAAATGGTTGAAAATGGTTGAAATTGGTTTAAAATGGTTGAAAATGGTTGAAAATGGTTGGGGATAAAAAGTTTGAGTCTGGGAAAAACAGAGAGTAGATCCTTCTCCTTCCCCTTCCATATTCCACCATAACCACCACCACCACCGTCACCACCACGACTACTACCACCACCAACAACAACACGACTACTACCACCACTACTTCTAACATCATTTTTCTTGTCCTTCTCCTTTTAAGTTTCCTCTCTCCATTTCCTCAACCTTTTCACCACGGCCAAATCCACTACCACCACCACTTCCAGTACCACCACAACCACCATTACCACGATCACCACCACCACCACTATCAAACTTCTCCCACCACCACCACCACCGCCGCCACCATCACCGCCGCCCCTTCAGCCCCATTATCGCACCATTAGGCGGGTCTCGGCGGCTGCACGCTGGCTCCCGCGACCACAAAGCGCCGCCTCGCTGTGTTTGTCTCGACCACAATAAAAGTCAGTCTCTATTAGCGTGATTCTTAGGCCGGCTGAGGAGGTGGGGGGGGAGGGGGGAGGGTCGTGGTGATGGTGGTGGCTGAGGAGTATGTGGAGAAGCAGAAAGTAGTGATGGTGAGGAGGAACAGGGAGAAGACGGTAGGTATGCGATAAGAAAATGATGATTATAAAATGGAGGAGGAAGAGGGAAAGGGGAGAACGAATGAGAGAGGAAAGAGAGGGAGAAAGATGAAGGGAAGGAAAGAAACGAATGAATGGGAGAGAAAAGAAGAAGGAAAGGGAGGAGAGGAAGGAGAAGAAGGAATATAAAGTAAATTGTGGAAGTATCAACTTTGTGACACTGATAATGATAGAGAAGAAGAAGGAAAAGGAAAAAAACAGAGGACATCAACAAAACAAAGCAATCAACAGTAAGAACAGCAACATGATAAAGATGGTGACGATGGTGACAATAACGATGATGGTGGTGATGATGATGACGTCGATGAAGGAAAAGAGAAAAAGATAAATAACGATGATAAATGAAGACGAATGAATAGCAAAAAGAAAGTGACTTTTAGAAGACAAACAAAACAAAAATAGGTATGAAGGACTATCAGAGTTGAAGTAAACAAACAAACCAAAAAAAAACATTTAAAACACTGAAACAAACTCTAAAACACTCTTCTCTCTCTCTCTCTCTCTCTCTCTCTCTCTCTCTCTCTCTCTCTCTCTCTCTCTCTCTCTCTCTCTCTCTCTCTCTCTCTCTCTCTCTCTCTCTCTCTCCCCCCTCTCCCCCCCACGTGTTTTCTGCCCTTTTACGGAACCTTTTATATTGAATCCTTTATTGCTTGTCGTGTCCTTCTATTCACTGCAACAACATACCACTTTTTTTCTTTTCTTTTTTTTACCTTTCAGTCGAGTCCCATGAAGGGCCCCAGTGTCGCCAGTTGCCTCATTCCTCCCCTCTCCTCCCCTCTCCTTCCCCTTCCCTGCCCTCCTCCCATCACCCGCCTGTCCCCTCCCTCACGCTCCCCCGTTCAGGTCAGCCGCTGCCAAAAAGGGTAAACACACTTTTGGTTTTCACGTAACCAGTCGCTGATGGTTCGCGACTCTGCTAATGGCTGGCTAACCTCCTCCCTCCATTCCTCCCCTTCCTCCCTGACTACCTCCCTTTCCTCCCTCACTACCTGCCTTCTCTCCCTGCCTCCCCTCCCTTCCTCCCTAATTCTGTGCTTTCTCTTTCCCGTTTTCTCTTTCCATTTCTCTTTCTTTTTTTTTTCTATTCTCTTCTTTCCTTCCTCCCTTTCCTATTTCTCTGCTCCCCTTCCTGCCTCCCCTTCCTCCCTGACTACCTGCCTTCTCTCCCTGCCTCCCCTCCCTTCCTCCCTAATTCTGTCCTTTCTCTCTCCTGTTCTCTCTTTCCATTTCTCTTTTTTTTATTTTCTATTCTCTTCCTCCCTTCCTCCCTTCCCTATTTCTCTGCTCCCATTCCATTTTCCATTTTTATTTTCCTATTTTAATTTTCCTTTCCCTTCCTCCCTGCCTCTCCTCCCTGCCTGTATTCCTTTCTCCCTATTTCACTATTTCTTTCCTGCTTTCTCTTCCCATTCTCCTTTCCTCTTTCTACGTTTTTGCTCTTTTTCACTCTCTCCTTTCCTCCCTTCCTCACTGCCTACCTCCTCTTCATCTTGTTCTCTCTTTTCATTCCCCCTTTCCTTTTTTCTCTGTTTCTCCTCTCTTCTCTTTTTCCATTCCCGCCTTTCCTCCATGCCTATACTTCCCTTCTTCCATATTTCTCTATTTTCCTCTTGCTCTCTGTCTCTCTCTCTTTTCATTTCCTTTCCTTTTTCTCTAGTTTTATATTCTCTCCTTCCTTTCCTGCCTCCGTTTCTCTCTCTCATACTTTTCTACTTCCTCCCTTCGTTCTCTCTTCCCATTCCCCTTTTTTTGTTTTCTGCTTTTCTGTTCCCTTCTCTCTTTCCTTTCCTGCCTTTCGTCTCACTGCTTCTTTTCCTGTTCCTATTTCTCTACTTCTTCCCTCCTCCTCTCTCCTCCCATTCTCCTTTCCTCTTTTCCTACTTTCCTACTCCTTCCTCTCTCTCTCTTTGTTTGCCTCCCTTACTATTTCCTCAACTTCTTTTCCTGTTTCCATATCCTACATTCCTACTTTCTCTCTTCTTCCTTTCCTGTCTTCCTTTCTCCTTTTCTTCCATTTTCTTTTTTCCGTATATCATCATTACCATGCTTTCCTTCCCTCTCTCCCTCCCTCTTCCTCCTGCTCTCCCTCTCTCCTTCTCTCTTCTTCCTTTCCTGTCTTCCTTTTCTTCTTTTCTTCCATCCTTTTTTCCGTATATCATCATTTCATGTGTTTCTTCCTTCTCTCCTTTCTTCTTCCTCCTTACCTCCTGCCCTCCCTCTCTCCCTCTCTGTTCTCCATCCTCGTCTCAACTTTTCCCTTCGTCTCTTCTTCTTCCTCCAACAACTATATATGTAAATCATTAGACACTTTATTTTCTCTTTGTCTCCGGAAGAATAAAACAGAGAAAAAGAATTAAAGGATGAGAATGAAGATGAAGAGGAGGAGGAGGAACAAAGAAGGAGAAAGAACGGTAGGAGGAGGAGGAGAAAAAAGGAGATGGTGTTGGAGGGGGAGAGAGAGGGGGAGACGACGAAGGATGAAGGAGTCGCAAAAGGGAAAGAAGGAGAAGAAGAAGGATGAAGAAGGAGCAGGATAAGATTTAGAGTAAGTGGAGGAGGAGAAAGAGAAGGAGGAGGAGGAAAATAAGACGAAGGATGAAGGAGTCGTAGAAGATGTAGAAAACGAAGAAGGAGAATAAAGAAGAAGGATAAGAAGTAAAATTTAGATTAGAAGAAGCAGAAAAAGAGAAGAAAAATCAGAAAAAAAAAAGAATAAGAACAAAAAGACCCAAACGGAAGGAGAACAGAAGAAAGAGAAGAAAGAGAAGAAGAAGACGGATGAAGAAGAGGAGGAGGAGGAGGAGGATATAAAGAAGATGAAGAGAGTGAAAAGTAAGCAAAAGAAGGGTTCAGAGTAGGAAAAGGTAGAGAAAAAGAAGAACAAGAAGACGAAGAAGGAGTAAGAGTAGAAGATAGAGGAGAAAGAGGAAGAGAAAGAGGAGAAGGAAAAGACTAAGCAGGAGCTGGGTCTAAAGAAGGAAAAGGAGGAGAAAAAGAAGAACAAAAACAAGAAGACGAAGACGGAGCTGGAGGAAGAGGGATAGAAGAAGACGGAGAAGAAGGAGTCGGAGGAGGTGGGAGAGGAGGAGGAGGAGGAGGAGGAGGAGGAGGAGGAGGAGGAGGAGGGAGATGAATCCAGTGCGTCATGCGTGGCTCCGGCGGTAACAAAGGGGCGGTCTCTCCCTGTGACAGACAAGCAAACAAACGCAATTTAATCTCCATTGTTACCCCTGAAAGACGTCTGTTTGTTGAGAAATGTTGACCGCATGTCTCTTTTGTCTCGCACTTAATGATTCACTAATGACCCTCCTCCTCCTCCTCCTCCTCCTCCTCCTCCTCCTCCTCCTCCTCCTCCTCCTGCTGCTGGTGCTCCTTCTCTTCCTCCTCCTCTTCCTGCTGCTGTTTCTACTCCTCTTCCTCTTCGTCCTTCTCCTTTTCCTCCTTCTCTTCCTCCTCCTCATTTTTCTCCTGTAACTTCCCTTCCATCTATACTGCTTCATTTTCTTTTTCTCCTTTTTTGCTTACTTTTCCTCTTTTTTCCTTTCTCCTAGTTTATTTCTCTTTTTTTTTCCCTTCGCACTGTTCTTGTATTTATCTATTTCTTATTCTCATTTTCCTCTTCCTTTTTCTGCTTCTCCAGTTTCGTTTCCATCTTCTTTTTCTTTTTCTTCTTTTTTTATATTCATTCCTCTTCTTCCTCTTTCTCCCTTCTGCTTTGCTATCATTTTCTTCTGTCGCCACGCTTTTCAATGTATTTTTTTTTAATTCCACCTTCTTTGCTTCTTTATTATCCTTTTTATTTTGTTTTACTTGATCCCCATTTATCATTCCCCTTTCCATTTCATCATACTCCTTGCGCTCATCCTTTTCTTTCTCTTCATATTTCTGTATTCATCATTCTTCTCTCATTTTTTTTGTTTCGTTTTCCATCGCTATATTACACCTACATTCACATTCCTTCTAAGTTTCTTTTTCTCCTTATAATACTTGTTTCGCTAATGTTTCCTTCTCTTCTTTCTGCTTCTTCTATTTTTTCTTCATTTTTTTCATTTTCTTCTTCTCCTCTTTCCATTTTTATTGTTCTCTTCTACTTTCTATTTTATATCGTCTACCTTCCCTCTTCTCCCTCTTCTCCTCCACCCTCCTCGTTTCTTCTTCTTCTCATTCCTTTCTCCTCCTCCTCCTCCTCCTCCTCCTCCCGTGCTCGCCCTCCTCGTCCTCGTCCTCGTCCTTCTCCTCCTTCTCCTCCTCCCCCTCCTTCACCCACCTCTCCTTCTCCACTCTTTCTTTCACTGTTGACATTCATATCTGCAGTTTGCCTTGTGTAATATATCATTTTTCAATATTGCCTTACTAATGATTGGTTTTTTTTTCTATATATTCAAACACCACAACAGAAACACACATACACACACACACACACACACACAAAGGATATAATACTTGCGTGGATAGAAAAAAAATAACCACCAAGCAAAAGGAAAAGGAGGAACAAGAAGACTCAAGCCACACACATGAATAAATATTAGACGAACACACAGATCAAAAGAAAAAAAATTAATAGAAGAATATGTAAGTAAAATGCAATAAAGAGTAAGAGGAAAGAATGAACGGAAGGAATCACAGCCACTGACCAACACACACACACACACACACACACACACACACACACGGCAAAGAAAAAAAAATGTGATGAGTCTATATGGAATGCCCGCCAGAAACCGTGCCTCCTCCTCCTCCTCCTCCTCCTCTTCCTCCTCCTCCTCCTCCTCCTCCCTCTCTTCTCATTCCTCCTGTCCTTGCTTCCTCATCCTTCCTCCTCCCTTTCCCTTCTCTCCTCTCTTGCCTCTCAACTTATTTCTCTCTCCTTGTCTCCTATCCTCTCTTCTTTCTATTCATCCTATTTTCCTTCATTTTTCCTTCCCATTCTTCCTTTCTTATCCTCTTCTTATCCTCTTATCCTCTCCTCTTCTCCATTTCTCTCCCCATTCTTCCTTCCTTTCTCTCCTTACTCACTTTCCATCTCTTCCTTACCCTTATTTCCATTCCTTCCTGTCCTATCCCTCCTCTCCTCCGTCCCTTATTCCTATATTCTCCCCCTCCACTTCGTATATGTCAACCCCTTCCTTTCACTCCCTTCCCTCCCTGTCCCCCTCCCGTGGTAGCGTGGCTCTGGGTACGAATAGAGAGAGTGAGAAACAAGGGATGAAGGTTTGTGCTACGGAAGAGAGAGAAAGAAGGTAGAACAAGAGAAGGTTGACTGACTGATTGATTGGGGTTAGTGGGTATATATGGAAAGAAGGTTGACCTGTTGCATGAAGTGAGAGGCTTGACCTGTAAGAAGTAAGGTTGGTCTGTGTGGAAGAAGTGAAGGGCTTGACCTGTCTGAATATGAAGTGAGAAGGCTGACCTATGTGAAAGAGGTGACCTGTAAAAGAGAAGTTAAAAGCCTGTAAAAAAGAAATGACCTGTAAGAAAGAAGTTAAAAGCCTGTAAGAAAGAATTGACCTGTAAGAAAGAAGTGAAAAGCCTGTAAAAAAGAAGTGACCTGTAAGAAAGTAGAGAAAAGCCTGTAAAAAAAGAAGTGAAATCCTATGTGAAAGAAGTGACCTGTATAAAAAATGACCTGTCAGAAAATAAAAGTGAGAAGTCTGACCTGTAAGAAAGAAGTAAAAAAAAAAATAACGTGTCTAAAGTGAAGAAGATCAACCTGTGTGTATGTGTAAGAAAGAGGAAGACTGACCCGAGTGTGTACGGCTGAACGGTTTGCTTCGGCGCTTCTCAATCAACGAAGTCAAGGATGGCTGGCCCTCCGCGGTACACTTAGCGCCACTTAGGTCAGGAAAGCAGATCATTAGGGAGGCTGGGAGGGAGGGAGGAAAGGAGATGAAGGAGGAGGAGGAGGCTGAGATGGAGGCACATGTGGAGAGAGGGAAGAAGGAGAGAAGGAGTTGAGGAGAGAAGGTACGAAGGACGGAAGGTGGAGGAAGTGAAGAGGGAAGAAGGAAAGGAGGTGAAGGAGAAGACTGGGATAGAGATACATGTGGAGGAAAGGAGGAAGAAGGGAAAGGGGGAAGGAGAGAGGCCGAGATGGAGACATGTAGAGTAAAAGGAGGAGGAATGGAGGCAGGAGAATAAAAAAAAGGAGATAGATAAATAGATACAGACAGGGTGGAGAGACAGGAGAATGTAAATAGAAGATAGACAGATTGATAGACAGACATACAGACAGACGGATAGAGAGGAAGATGGTACTAAGGGGAAACTTTCAACATAACAATGAAAGAGGGAAACCGGCGGACGGGAGGGAGGGAGTCAGCAAGGGAAGGATGGAGGGTCGGGAGAGATGGGTCGGAGAGGGGAGAGGGAGACAGGAGGGAGAGTCGAGCTGAGCACCATAGACGCGGCCACGCACTAATAAGCAATCAGCTTGGATTACATCTCATTAATTCGGATCTCAACATTAAGATACGAAGAGTTAATTAGTTTTTCGCTGCAAATCGCCGCTTCCGGAATTTTGATGACGAGATGAACGAGATGGTTTTCAGTCAAAATCACGAGGGTGTCTGGAAAATGCAGGGAGGGAGAAGGGGGAAAGGGGGGAGGGGGGGAGGGGAGGTGCTGGAAGGGAAGGGAGAGGAAGAGAGAGAGGGGGGAAGGAAAGAGAAAGGGAGGGAAGGAAGGGAAATGAAGCGGCCGTCCAAGCGTCGGTTTGTTTTTAATGGTTATGTTGTTGGCGGTCGTTAGGGATGTTGTTGTTTTGGTTCTGGTGGTGATGGTGGTGGTGATGGTGGTGGTGGTGGTGATGGTGGTGGTGTTGCTCTACTTGTTCGTGTTACACTTGGCCTGAAGCGAACCAACTTGTGTGTGTGTGTGTGTGTGTGTATGTGTGTGTGTGTGTGTGTGTGTGTGTGTGTGTGTGTGTGTGTGTGTGTGTGTGTGTGTGTTTGGCCAGAGAGAAAGAGAGGTAACATGTTTGCTTCGCCATCAGCTGTTTGTGTGCGCAAGTTCGCTTTTGTTTCTCGCTCCGTCTGCTCATCTGTCGGTCTGTCTGTCTCTTTGTCTGTCTTGCTGTCTATCGCTGTCACTCTTCCTCTCCTCTTAAGTGTGTGTCAATATGTGCGCGTATCCACTTCGCCTTAACGCTCCTACTAATGTTCTTTGCCTTACCTGCCTTACTTTTGAACGAATACCTTGTCAACAATATCTATCTCGTCAACCTTGTCTAAAATATCTATCTAAAAAGATATCTAACACTCTACAGTGCCACTCCTTCTACATGAGACTCTTCCTTTACATATTTATAAATCCAATCTGAAAAAAAACTATTATGTACCTTACCCCCCCCCCCCCCTTCGTTTCTCCAGCATTTCATAAACCTAACTGCTACATACATCTTTCAACCTCTTTTATCTCTACGTCAATTGAAAACTTCACTTAAGCTGTACAAATCCTTCTTCCTAAGCCTCTTCATGATCTCCACCAGCACAAGTATTAGTAACATTCATTAAACAAAGCCGCAACACATATTTTTCAGTCTAGTTTCTTTTTCCTTAATTAAGTCACAAAAAAAAACACAAAAAACACAAAAATAAAACCTCAAATCCATCACTTCCTTATGATTCCCACCAAAAGAAACACACATGTACACGCACACACGAACATACATACATACACACACATACACTCCCCTCCACACACTCCCATGTACACCCCTCTCTCCCACACACACAAAAAAGACTATTACCACTGACTCTATATCTAACACTTCCTGACTCTTTCACCTCGACGCTCCGTGATCTGACCCGGCTTGACCTGACCCTCGCACGTGGCACTGTTTGGCGGCCCGGCCCTGCTCATTACCCGGGGGTCAGGCTGGGTGTGAAGCATTTGATGACGCTCAGCAGGAGGTGGGAGAGGGGGAGGAGGAGGAAGAGGAGGAGGAGGAGGAGGAGGAGGAGGAGGAGGAGGAGGAGGAGGAGGAGGAGGAGGAGGAGGGGGAGGAGGAGGAAATGCAATGTACGTTTAGATAGAAAAAGAAAAATTAATGAGAGAGAGAGAGAGAGAGAGAGAGAGACCTATCTCACTTCCTTTCGCGGCTCGGTGTCATCGCCAACACATGTGTAGCATCTGTCAGCTGTTGTCAGCAAATGCCCCTGTTCCTTCTTCTTCCTCTTCTTCTTCTTCTTCTTCTTCTTCTTCTTCTTCTTTTTCTTCTTTTTCTTCTTTTTCTTCCTTTTTTTCTTAGTCTTTTTTCTTTCTTCTTCTTCTTCTTCTTCTTCTTCTTCTTCTTCTTCTTCTTCTTCTTCTTCTTCTTCTTCTTCTTTCTACTCCTCCTTCTCCTCCTCCTAATTCGCGGTGTCGTGGAGATAACTGATTGTGTGGCTGAGTCAACGCCTCGCCCGTGACACAAGTGACCTGAGTGTCCGTGTACTTCCTGACGGGGCGTGGCAGTGGTGAGAATAGTTTATATATTTATTTATTTTTTTACAACAAAGGAGACAGCTCAAGGGCACAAAAAAGGAAACAATAATAAGAAAAAAGCCCGCTGCTCGCTGCTCCTAAAATGCCACTCTCTTGATTTACATGCCATCTTCACCTAACTATTATTGCTGTTACTACTACTGATACTACTACTTCTGTTACTTCTATTATCAACCTTCAGTCAGTGGCACCGGCAGGCTTTCGTGGTCAGGCCTGGTGGTCGACCCTAGTTCATTGTGGGGCAGGCAAGTTTTTTTTTTATAGTGGTGCCATCTTGTTATGCTGCCCATGGAGTATATTTTTGGTCCTCTATGGAGAGTTAATTTAGAGACTTAGGCCACTCGGCGATGACTGTACAAATTGCCAACTTGTAGCGGCGGGAGTCGAACCTTGGTCCTCTAGGAAGCCGCGTCCGCACACTAACCACTCAGCCACCGCCTCCCTAGCACATCCAACATTCCTTTTCTTTCTTCTCATCTATTTTTTTGTACAGCATCCTCCTCCTCCTCCTCCTCCTCCTCCTCCTCCTCCTCCTCCTCCTCCTCCTCCTCCTCCTCCTCCTCCTCCTCCTCCTCCTCTTTTACCTCCCTTTCGTCACTATCGTTTAACACTTCTGATTATCTTTTTTTTCTCTTTTTCTTTCTCCTCACAGCTGTCATCACAAGGTGCACACACACACACACACACACACACACACACACACACACACACACACACACACACACACACACACACACACACACACACACACACTCATCCATCCATCTCAACCGACAAACAATGCTGCCCCGCTGTGTATAATGGTTTTCCGAGCTTCCCCCCGAGAGGTCACGAGAGCAGAGGTTAAGGTCACAGTGTAAGAGGTGGAGAGGCTGAGGGATCACCAGGAGATGGAGGTGGAGGTGGAGGTGGAACTTGGAGGTGGTATAAGAAGAGGGAATGGTAAACAGATATCTGAGACTGAGGTGAAGAGGGAACAGGGAGATGAAATAAGGAGCGGGAATGAAAATAAAAGATAAGAAGAGAAAATTATGAAGGGCAGAGAGGACATGGAGGTGAAGAGGGAACATAGAGGCAGTATAAGAAGTGGAATGATGCAGAAGAAAGATGAACTTAATACACGTAAAGAAAGAATTAGGAGATAAGAAGAGGGAATGAGAAAGTGGAAGAGGAAGAAGAGAAGAAGGAGGATGAGATAGACAAAAATAGGTAAAAAATGATAGAGAAAAAAAAAATTATTAAGAAGGAAGAGTACGAAAAAGAGATGACGGAGACTAGAATAAGGAAAGATGTATATAAAAGAAAAAGAGGAGGAGGAGGAGGAGAAGATAGACAAAAATAGTTAAAAAATGATACAGAAAATAAGAAAAAAATTATTATGAAGGAAAAACACGAAAAACAGATGACGGAGACAAGAATGAATAAAGATATCTATAAAACGATCAAAAGAAACGGAAATGTCCATCGTGTGCTAGAACGAAATAAGAAAAAAACTTAGAAGGATCACAGGTGGAAAGAGCAATTAGGTGAAAGAGTAAATGAGGGAACATGACGAATGATAAATTGTATATGAGAGAGAGAGAGAGAGAGAGAGAGAGAGAGAGAGAGAGAGACATATGGTATAATTTAAATCTTCAGAAGGCTATTTGTCAGTGCGTTGTCCTGTTACACTCAGCAAATCACAGTGTATCACAAAAACCATCTCCGACGCGTAACCTTGGAAGGACAAACAAATCTGGGCTGCTTCAATCATGCCTCGTGTCTCTGTGTCTATAAGAATCAATAAACCGATAAAGAAGCACGGAAAAAAAAGGTTAGAAGGAAGGAAGGAGTTTAAAAGGACAATATATAGACAGAAAAAATTAAAAAGAAAAAGAAAACGAGTAAGAAAATAGAAAGATGAATCAGTTACTTCTAATCTGACTACGACAACAAGAACGGCAACAATGACATCAACAAACGCTACTACTTCTACTTCTACTGCCATTTTTCTTCATCCTCGCTTTCTTATTCCTGTCGTCAAATTATCCATCTTATTCTCTTCTCTTCTTCCCTCCGTTGTCTCCTCTTTAGCTTCTTCTCTTCCGCCCGCCCTTCCCTATCATCTTCCTTTCCTTTCGCTGCATCTTTTCGTTTTCTCTTCCTTCCTCTCTTCATTCCTCCCCTTCCGCTCCCCGCTAACCCCGTCCTGCTTCCCCTCTCTACTTCCTTCCTTTCCCCTCTCTCTCTCCTTCCTTTACCCTCCCTCCGTCCTGCCTTTCCCCTCACTCCCTCCTTCCTTTCCCCTCTCTCTCTCCTTCCTTCCCCTCTTTCCGTCCTTCCTTTCCCCTCACTCCCTCCTTCCTTTCCCCTCTCTCCCTCCTTCTTCTCCCCTCACTCCCATTAGTCTTCCCTTCCCCCCCTCCCCGGCGACACACTCCCAAATCGGTGCGAGATAATTCTTACCACGTGGTGTTGTTCTTCAGAGTAATTGGTGCCTAAGAGACGGAGGGGGAGCGGAGGGGGGCGGGGGAGGAAGGGTAGGCAAGGAGGAAAGGAGGGAGGAGAGGGAGTGAAGAGGCAAATGAGAAAACTTACACCATATAATCGACTGACAGACTAACTCACTTTCGTTTCTTGCTTTACTCCTGATTAGAAAGAAAAAGAAAAAAGGGGCAAAATTCATACGGTGGAAGAAGGGAAGGAGGAAAGGATTGGAAAGGATGTAGTGGTAGAAAGTCGAGGGTGGTGGTGGTAGCGATGGTGGTGGTGGTTAGGGTGGTAGTGGTGGTGGTGGTGGTGGTCGTGGTGGTGGTGGTTAGGGTCGTGGTGGTGGTGGTGGTGGTGGTGAGGGTGGTGGTGGTAGCGATGGTGGTGGTGGTTAGGGTCGTGGTGGTGGTGGTCGTGGTGGTGGTGGTCGTGGTGGTGGTGGTCGTGGTGGTGGTGGTGGTGAGGATGGTGTTTTTGCTGCTAATGATGCTGTTGCTGCTGTTTTGCCGTTTTTGTGTCTATCATATTTCTTTTATTATTACAAACATAAGTATCACAGTTCCCATCTGCGGCAACACCGACAGGACAAAAAAAAACACCCGCATCATCGTAAGCAGTAACAGAAGCAATATTGATGACACTGATAATAGCGGGGGTAAGGCTCAGGGGAGGAAGGCCTTCAACTCTTCCTCCTCCTCTTCCTCCTCCTCATCTACTTCATCCTCTCGGTTCTCTTTTAAACCATCAAAACAGTTTCCCCTTCAAGCACAAGAACACCAGAGGGGAGGATGCCTTGACCTAAAAGAAAGGGGCACGAATGAGGAGGCGAGACGAACAGAAGCAGAAGGAGGAGTGGCGACAGGAGCGGAGAGGAGGAGTAGAAAGGGAAGGCAGGATTAAGACGCCGGAGGGAATTATGAGTTTTTTTTTCTCTCATCTTTCTGTGTACCTATCTATCTATTTACACACACACACACACACACACACACACACACATACACACACACACTGCAAACCAAACACCCGCGCATGCTTTGTCGGTCTCTCATTCGTTACCATCACAACAACCAATCGTCGCCTCCCAATCTTCGAGCAACATCAGCGCCAGCACACGCACACACACACACACACACACACACACAGTAGGGTTGTTGATTTCGCCTGCATGTGTGTGTGTGTGTGTGTGTGTGTGTGTGTGTGTGTGTTCCTTTTTCTCACCCTAATGGTTTTCACTTAGCGTCATCGCATCTGAGCGGTGGCGACCATCTAAGTGTGTGCAGAGCTTGAACACAGATGGTGGTGGTGGTAGTGGTGGTGATGATGATGGTGAAGACGGGAGGAGCAGAGAAAAAGAGACACTGACATAGGAGGAGGAGGAGCAGGAGGTAGAAGAAGGAAGAAGAGGAGGACGAGGACGAAGAGGACGAGGAGGAGGACGAGAAGGAGGAGGATGGGCAGAAGAAGAAGGAGGGAGAGGGGAGGAGAAGAAAAGGGCACCAGAGTACAAAAAATGAGGCGGGACAGAAGGCGAAGAAAAAACGGAACATCGGGGTTTTCAATACAAGAAGCGGACGTAATTTACCCTTTTTGTTGTCGTTTTTTAGCCGCCGAAAGAGAGCGAGTGAAGAATTGAGTTACCTGGCCGAGCGTTCACCTGGCGTGCCCCGCGACAGGTGAGCATTAATTGGCGTCGGGGCGGAAGAAAGAGGAGAGTGAGAGGAGGTGAAAAAATAATTAAATGCCAACAGATTTTCGCTCAAGAGGAAAGGTAATTAGAAAGAGGAGAGAAAGAGGTTTGTGTTGGCGTTAATGTAATGGATTAGGGTTAGAGAGCTTGATTCTTTATAACGTTTTGTCTGTTTCTGTTTAATTTCAGTGTCAGGAAGGATTTTATTTGGTGATTGGATACTGAAGAGCGTATTCCAAGTTCACTTACTACGAGATGTCAATTATTACCAACTCAAAATACAGTTAAGCTTATACTCTTTTTCACCTTCATTAAATTCCACATACTTCGTCACCTTTGTATTGGCTTCTAAATTTACAATGAATAGATATCTCATGCTGTATTTCTCTCACTTTCAATTTTTTTTTCCTACTGTATACTCCGTTCAAACTTATACGCCATATTACTCTTTCCGTTATACATTTTTTTATTTGAGTCTTCCAGCTTTCTCGTTTCACATGTTATTCGTCTTTCCGTCCTTTTACCTCACCTTGTATCTCTCTCTCTCTTTTTTACAGCAAAGGAGACAGTTCAGGGGTAAAAAAAAAGGAAACAATAATGAAAAGAAAAAGCCTGCTACTTACTGCTCCTAAAAAGAGTCCATAGGAGTGGCCAAAAGATAGGTCAATTTTGCCCCGTCCCACCAGCCACCATCACCCCTTCCTCCTCCCTCTCTTCTTCCTTTTCAGCTTCCTCTCATCGCTTACCATCTCCTTTCCCTGCCTCTCCATATACTGCCCTCCTCCATCATCCTGAAACCTCTCCTCTCCCCTTCTCCCTTCATCCTCTCTTTCTTCCTCCCCTTCCTATGTACCCTCTCCATCAATCTGCATTTATGACCATTCCTTTTCCTTTCCTCTCCCTTTACCTCCCCTGCTTTTCTCTTCCCTTCGCCACCCGTACACTGCCCATACCTGCTCATACCAAACACCTGTTCCTCTCCCCTCCCTGTTATCACTCTCCCTTCACCGTCCCTACTCTCCCTCACCCTTCAGAACCCCTTCTCTCCCCTTCCCACCTCTCGCAACCCCATGTCCCTCGCCCCACCCCTGTCATTCCAAACCCCTTGTCCCCCTCCCATTCCCTTCACCACCCCTGCTCTCTCCCTCTCCCCACATGCCCCAAGCCGTGGCCTCAACAAACGCCGTGTCCAGGGCTGAATAGAGAGATCGCGGGGGCTGCACAAAGGGGTGGCCGGCGCCTCCCCGCCCCTAATGACTCGGCCCGAACAACACCTAGAGCCGCCTAATTACCAGGCAAACACAGGTAGACAGAGGCAGCCGGGTGGGGGCGATCGTGCGCACCGCCTCGGCTCCACGGCTGAGAGAGCGAGTGTTTTCCGGCCGTCTTGTCTGTCTTGCTCTCCTTGCTGTCTGTTTTGATTGTCTGCGAGTTTGTGAGTGTGTTTGTGAGTGCTCATGTTTGTTTGATTGTGTTTGTGTGTGTGTTTGTGTGTGCGTGTGTTTGTGCGTACTCATGTTTGTTTGATTGTGTTTGTGGGTGTTGTTTGTGTGCTTTCGTTTGTGTGTTGAATTTTCTTTGGGTTTGATTTGACTGTTGGGTTGTGATTTGTATGTGTGTGTTTATGTGTTTGTTGATTGTCTTTAGTTCGTATATGTGTTTGTTTTGATGGTTTGTCTGTGTATTTCTACGTTTTTTTTTTTTTTTTTTGTCTATCTGTATGTCTGGGTTTTTTTTCTCCTTTTATCTGTCTGTTTAATGTTTGTTTGTTTGTTTGTTAGTTTTCTCTCTCTCTCTCTCTCTCTCTCTCTCTCTCTCTCTCTCTCTCTCTCTCTCTCTCTCTCTCTCTCTCTCTCTCTCTCTCTCCTCTCTTCTCTCCCCTCCCCCTCCCCCGCCCCCTCTCTCGTACTCAACCTCACCCAACTACCCCAACAGACCTCCTTCACCACCCAACACACACACACACACACACACACACACACACACACACATACACACGCCACCTGCTGCCTCCCGTAATCGCTCTCCGTCAGCTTCCCTTACTGGCGCAGCGGCGAGTGACGAGGGCGGGGAAGGAGCGGCGAGGAGCTGATAAAAGACCGGCGAGAAGGACCGAAGAAAGGAGACAAGGGACGTGAAAGGAGGAAAGCTGCGCCAAAAAAATGAAGAAGGAAATGTACGAAGGGAACAGAGGAATAAAAATGAAGAAGGAATAGAAACGAGGAGAAGACACAATGAGAAGGAGGAGGAGGAGGAGGAGGAGGAGGAGGAGGAGAAGTAAAAGAGAAGAAGAAAGGTGACGAGGACCGTGAAAAGAGGAAAGATGCGGCAAAAAAGAAATGAAAGAGGAAATGTACGAAGGAAGGAGTTGACGCAGAGATGAAAAAATGGAGTAGATGAATAAAAATGAAGAACGAATAAGAAACGAGGAGTAGACAGAATGAGAAGGAGGAGTATTGGAGGAGGAAGAGAAGTATTGGAGGAGGAGGAGTAAAGGAGAAGATAGGAGAAGATGCCCGTGAAAAGAGGAAAGCAATGGCAGAAAAAATATAGATGGAAATGAACGAAGCGAGGAGTAAACACAAAGAGGAAAACAATGAGAAAGAGGAAAATATTTAGGATGAAAAAAAAATGAAGATGAAAAAAATAAGAAAAGGAAGACTTAAGAAGAGAAAAAAATCAATAGAAAAAATGAAGGGGAGGAAAAAAATAAGAAAAGGAAAAATTAAAAGGTAAATGAAAAAAAAAATAGAGGAAAAAAATGTAGATAAAAAATAAGGAGGAAGAAATGAAAAGGAAGAAATGGAGGAAAAATGAAGAAGAAAAAAGACATTAGTATGGAAATGTACGAAAGTAGGAGACACAGAGAGGAGGAGGAGGAGGAGGGTAAAGTCAGCTGGGCGACTGCTAAGCGTAATAATATCTAAGTGTTAAAAGATAGAAGAGAAGAGCCGAATCCGTCCTCCTCCTCTTCCTCCTCCTCCTCCTCCTTCTCCTCCTCCTCCTCCTTTTGTATTAGAGGCTACCAAATGGCAAGCTATAAAATGAGAAAAAATACTAAAGAAAAGAGAGGAGGGAGAACGAAAGAAAAGCAAAAGGAGCAAAAGGGGGAAGGAGGAGGAGGAGGAGGAGGAGGAGAAAGGCAGTAAGACATGTTGATTAAGTGACAGACAGAGACAAAGAGAGGTAAGGGAGACACAACACAATTAGGGAAACAAAACCTTTTCATTCGGTGAGGAAGCTAAAAAAAATCGTAGACTGAAGAATCACTGTACTATAATTAGCCGTGAGAGAGAGAGAGAGAGAGAGAGAGAGAGAGAGAGAGAGAGAGAGAGAGAGAGAGAGAGAGAGAGAGAGAGAGAGAGAGAGAGAGAGAGAGAGAGAGAGAGAGAGAGAGAGAGAGAGAGAGAGAGAGAGAGAGAGAGAGAGAGAGAGAGAGAGAGAGAGAGAGAGAGAGAGAGAGAGAGAGAGAGAGAGAGAGAGAGAGAGAGAGAGAGAGAGAGAGAGAGAGAGAGAGAGAGAGAGAGAGAGAGAGAGAGAGAGAGAGAGAGAGAGAGAGAGAGAGAGAGAGAGAGAGAGAGAGAGAGAGAGAGAGAGAGAGAGAGAGAGAGAAAGAGAAGAGAGAGAGAGAGAGAGAGAGAGAGAGAGAGAGAGAGAGAGAGAGAGAGAGAGAGAGAGAGAGAGAGAGAGAGAGAGAGAGAGAGAGAGAGAGAGAGAGAGAGAGATAGAGAGAGATAGAGAGAGAGAGAAGGAGAGAGGAAGAGAGAGAGAGAGAGAGAGAGAGAGAGAGGAGAGAGAGAGAGAGAGAGAGAGAGAGAGAGAGAGAGAGAGAGAGAGAGAGAGAGAGAGAGAGAGAGAGAGAGAGAGAGAGAGAGAGAGAGAGAAGAAAGGATATTATTTTTTTGTGCAGAGATAAAGAAAAAAAATCAGCGAAAAGTGTAAAAGAAACAAAGAACAAAAAAGAATAAGAAACATATATCACTCTTCAATAAAAAAAATAAAAAAATAAATATGTTGCTACCGTATTGCCATTTTTATCGTCATTCCAGTATCTGTCACTCTCCTTCAATAAAAATAAAACAAAAACGACAACAATTACCATTACATTACTATTTTTTACTATTTTACTACTCTTCTATCATGTACTTTATTTTCATTCTTATTACCATCATCATCCTAAAAAAAAAAAAAATTATTACCATTACTATTACTACTACTATCTCTATTATTATTATTTTCATCATCATCATCATCATCATCAAAATCCTTAGCGCTATCTTTATTAACATCATAAACTCGACGCTTTTTAGACCCCGCCAGACTCCGCTAACCAAAGCACCGATTTATACGATGAAAAGATTATCTGAAGATTATCTCACGCACATAAACATGGATTAAAGCTATACACTGCCCCGCTGATAAAAACTGTGTGATAGGATGCGATAAAGAAGACGTAGACGAGGAGGAGGAGGAGGAGGAGGAAGAGGTGATGATGGTGGTAAAGAAGAGAGAGAATTGAAGGAGGAAGTGGAGGTGGAGGAAAAAGAGGAGGAAGAGAAAATGAGAGAAAAGGAGGAGGAAAAGGAGGAGAAAGAGGGCATGTTAATGAAGAGGAGGAGGAGGAAATGGAGAGGGAGGAAAGAGGGGAAAGAAGAAAAAGGATGAAGTGTTGGAGACGGAAGAGAGAATGAAGATGAAGGAAAAGGACTGGAAAAAAAAGAGGAGCAGAAGAAGAAAGAGGGGAAGGAGTAGAAGAAGAAGAGGGAGAAGGAGGAAGAATGGGAACAAGGGCAAAAGGAACAAATAAAACTACATCAATTAGTCCAAGCAAAAAAAAAAGAAAGAAAGAAAGCAGAGCTGCGTTGAAAAGAAATAATTGATGGAGATAAATTCGCGGAGACGGAGAAAGACAGGGAGACTAATAACGCCTTGCCCGACCCCTGTGTGCGTGTGTGTGTGTGCGTGCGTGTGTGTGTGTGTGTGTGTGTGTGTGTGTGTGTGTGTGTGTGCTATCGAAGTCCCACGTAATAGAAGACATCGTTGTTTCACTTTCAACATCAACACGAGAGGTTTAAATTCACGAGTGGTGTTTTATGAGGTCCTTTAAATTTTATGAAGCTCTATACGTTTATGGGAAGCGTATCTCTAACGTGACTTTCAATTCGTGTCCTCAATTCATGACGATAAAATACGACCCACTGGTATAGTCTTTTAACACCCTTCTAGCATCCTTATCTTACACCGTGGAGAGTCAGTCGTGTGTTTTCTGCGTATTTATGACCCATATTCTAAAACGCTTTGCCTCTCACAACAACTGTTTCCAAAGGGGCACAAGGGAGATTAGTCGAGTTCTCTACAGGGTTTTTTTTTCATGTTCATGGTACAGAAGCCTTGTCAAACTCTCCCTAGCTTCAAAAGTACCATGAAGAAGCCTCGTCAAACTATCACTAGCTTCAAAAGTCTACAAATGGAAATACCTGTAACCTCAACGAAAGCCATACGTTATAAAAGTTGTAGAGAGTTTTAAATGAGATGTTTCATAACTCTTAAAACCAGCATGTATAAAAAGTAAAATTCCTCAGGGGATGTCACTTTCCCTGATAATGAAGGTATGCAAGGTAAGGATACACATTTTTTTACAGGAAAGGAGACAGATCAACGAAAAAAAAAGAAGAGGAAACGAAAAAGCCCGCTGCCGCTGCTCCTGCAAATAGAGTACCAAAAAGAGGGTCGAATTCGGATAGTAAGTAGTCTTGAAACTCTCCTCTTGAAAGCGTTTAAGTCGTAAGTGGGAGGAAATAGACAAAGAAAGGTACAGTAAGTAGTCTTCAAACTCTCCTCCTGAAAGCGTTTAAGTCCTAAGTGGGAGGAAATAGACAAGGAAGGTACAGTAAGTAGTCTTGAAACTCTCCTCTTGAAAGCGTTTAAGTCGTAAGCAGGAGGAAATAGACAAAGGAAGGTATAGTAAGTAGTCTTGAAACTCTCCTCTTGAAAGCGTTTAAGTCGTAAGCAGGAGGAAATAGACAAAGGAAGGTATAGTAAGTAGTCTTGAAACTCTCCTCTTGAAAGCGTTTAAGTCGTAAGTGGGAGGAAATGGACAGAGGAAGGTGGAAGTAGAGAGGTAACATACAATAGATGCTGCGACAAAACAACAATACCAGGTGAGACGTGCATTCTCTTACCTGGCGAAGGAGGACGAGGTGACGCAGCGCCGGCCGAGGTGATGCTCAGGTAACGAACTCGAAGGTGGAGGACGACGTTCAGCACCTTGACGCTCCACTTTGTACCTCCTCCACCGTGTTCTCTCCTCCTTCTTCTGCATCTCCTTTCTTCCCATTATCTCTGCGTAGAAGAAAATAAATGGAGGAAATAAAAATAATGCTGATAAAAAAGTAACTGTGGAAAAGAGGAAGAGAAGGCATGAGGTACGTGAGGGAGGGAGATAGAGAGGGAGGGAGGAAGGGAGAAGCGCCCCCCCCCCCTCATAAGTGCCTTCTAAATATATGCAGTTCAAAAAGAGGCGTTGATTGGTGTCCAAGATTAGCGAGTCAGGGATGAATATACGAGCCGCAAACAATGCCCCCTCTCTCCCTCTCTCTCTCTCTCTCTCTCTCTCTCTCTCTCTCTCTCTCTCTCTAAGAAGGTGTATGCAAAACCCAAGAAGATGCCCCGATTGTGTGTGAAAATAATTAGGATGTAAAGAGGGCAGGAGGGGCAAGGGGGAGCAGAGGAGGTGACAGGGTAGAGAGGGAGGGGGAGGGAGGAAGGAGAGAGGAGTGATGGCCGGGGGGAAGGGGGAGGTGTGGGGGGGAGGGGGGAGGGGGGCGTAGCATAAAGAGGAGCCTTGTGTCCCGTCTTCTTTAATGAGGCTAATAAAGAAGTCTCATTCGACGGAGCGATATCACAAGGAGGAGGAGGAGGAGGAGGAGGAGGAGGAGGAGGAATAAGTAGGGGAAGACTAAGAAGAGGAGGAAGACCTGTCCCCTTCTTCCTCCGTCTCTCCTCGTCACTAGTAATTCGTCGCCGATGACAATCTTCGCGGGGCTGAAGCGAGCGAGCGAAGGAGGGGCGGAGTGAGGTCGCTATATGCTCAGACGCTTCCGCCTCCCACATCAACTCTTTCCAAAGCCCGAAAAGGAAATTAATCGGGTTTTGATGAGTGTTTTTAAACGTTCACGGTACAGAAGAATGATCAGACTACCATCACGGTCATAAAACAACCCATGGAAAGGCCCACAACTCCTACGAAAGCCCTGTCAAATGTGTGAGCTTGGGCGACGAGATGTTTAAGATGCGCTTTTAGTGAGTGTTTTTTTACGTTCTTAGTACAGAAGAATGGTCAAACTACCACCACGGTCATAAAACAACCCATGGAAAGGCCCACAACTCCTACGAAAGCCCTGTGAAATGTGAATGCTTGGACGACGAAATATTTAAGAATGGGAGTTGAGTTATAATCACCATGGAGCTTCCCGCTAAACGCCAAAAACCTCTACGAAAGCCCTGTCAAATGTGTGCTTGTGTGATGAGATGTTTAAGAATGGGAGTGACTTACTACTGCCAAGGACCTTCCCGCCTCAGTTCCCTCACAAGACGCAGAAATTAACCCGACGAATGGATCGCTGCGGGTTTTTGCCACAAGATCTCCTCCCCCTCGCCTCCTCAGCTCGTCCGCTTTATCGGGGCGTAAATTTGCCTTAATACGCCATTCGTTACCCTAATCTCGCCCTGACAAACGACGGGAGCCTCGCCAGCATCGCGCGCCCTTCCATAATGGCCCAAGGGAGGCGACGAAGCCCTTGCCAGCAGCTACTTGGCCCGTCTTTTGCCGACACACAGAACCGCCTTGTCTCCTGCACCCCCATCCTGCCTCCTCCTCCCCCTCCTCCCTGTGTCTTCTTTCCCCCTTTCTTCCCACTTCCACCTCCCCTCAGCCACATCTCTTCTCCTAGTCCTCCCTCCTGTGTCCTCTACTCCCCTCTCTCCCCCCTCTCCCCCTCCCCTAATCACAGCACCTGGCCCATTAGCAAGAGGACGAGATGAATGGTAATAATAATAAGGGAACTTTAGGTATTAAGGTTTTAAAAGTTACACGAAAACTATAAAACCTTAAATGATGATATGCAAACAATAAAGTGCCAACAGAGTAAAGAACACGATTCTTTGATATGCATAAATACAGTATCACGAGAAATCAAGGATATAAAATATAAAAACTGCGTGCTAGACTAAAAAGCAGAAAAAAGATCCTGTCAGATATTTTTTGGAAGTAGAAAAAAGCACAAGACAAACCAAACTCGTGAAAAAGTAGCCCAGAATTTATTGCAATTTGAAAACAATGGAGAAACAAAGAGCAATACAAGGCTGAAATATAATGTGGAGGAAGACAAAAAAACAAACAGGTAAAATGAAATAACAATAAATATGAAGCATACAAAAGAGACGAAATTGCCACTAACACAGAAAAGTCAAAATCAAATAATCAGGTAAGAAAGAAAACAGGAAGTATTTAAGTATCTTCAAAGAAACTAAACTTAAAACAACGTTAAGAAGACAGTATGCGTTATGAAACCAATTGGCAAAGTCAGCATATCTTTAACTATAAGGCGAATCAATAATGGAAGTAGAATGAAATTAAAATGTCTGAATGGAAAATTTGTATAAGTATAGTCACCATCTCACAAACCTCTAACCAATCAGTTTTTCTTTTTTCTTTCTTTTTTTCTTTCTTATTTCTTTTATTTTTCTTTTCTTTCTTATTCTCTCTCTCTCTCAATACATAATCAGGCATTAAGGGACCTTCACACTCCATCTCCCCAAGGCGGTGTAAGAGAATAAAACCGTTTCTCAACCACTAATTTATCTCCTTTGTTAATATGCAAAGTCGAAGCATGTTTATCTATTATACGTTCACCCGATCTCGCATTTATAAGCATCTTTTATCTTTTTTTTTCCTTCGCCTGCGTTTTCCTCGGCGTCCAACGTGATATAGAGACGGTTCGCCTTTCCTCTCATTTAATTCATTCTTACGACCGTGTTATATGTGAAGGAAAGTGAAAATTGATTAGGAAGTGGAGAGGGATAATGAGTTAGTGCTGGTGTTTATTTTTTCTTGCTGGTTAATATTGAGACTCATTATTCTGTTGTGAGAGTATATTCTTGCTATATTGATATGAGAGAGAGAGAGAGAGAGAGAGAGAGAGAGAGAGAGAGAGAGAGAGAGAGAGAGAGAGAGAGAGAGAGAGAGAGAGAGAGAGAGAGAGAGAGAGAGAGAGAGAGAGAGAGAGAGAGAGAGAGAGAGAGAGAGAGAGAGAGAGAGAGAGAGAGAGAGAGAGAGAGAGAGAGAGAGAGAGAGAGAGAGAGAGAGAGAGAGAGAGAGAGAGAGAGACACCTCTTTTCACCAAACTTCACCAAATTCTTCGTAGATTTAACAACGCGAAGACAGAGGCTACTATGAACACACACACACACACACACACACACACACACACACACACACACCTTCCCTTCTACACCGCTCTACCACACCACCTCGCATTCACTCACCGCCCCCTCCCAGAGCATCCCCCCCTCCACCCATCACACGCCCCAGCATGCAAAACAGGATCATTAGTCCATCAACAACACAAAGACACCACACACACCACACTGCATCGCGTTCTAAGAGAGCCGTGGCACCGTGGCTCTTACCCCCCCCCCCCCCCCCCTGTCCCCAATCACCACCTCGTCCCTCATCCCTCACGCTCAAGTTCAGGAGAAGAAGTAGAAGAAGAAAGGAAGAATGCAGCACCTGACGGCAAATTACCAGGAGGATGCGGTTTGCCTCTGATCCCTCGTGACGGTGTGGATGAGGCCCTTGTGTAGATATTTACTGGTTTGGCCGAGGCATTGATCAAGCTAACTGATTGGGGTGAGGTGTGGCTGATGGCGGAAGGTGATAAGGAGGTGGGAGGAGATGAGGAGGAGGAGAGGAGGATCAGGGGGGAAGGAGGGTGAGGAACGTATATCCAAACACACACACATGCAGGTCGGGGTGGTGATCAAGATAGTGCTAATAGATCGTGGGTGATGTGAAGCACCTCTTATAATGCCCTGATCACTGATTCACTGCCTGATTTGGGTGATGCGTGCGGGTGGGTGGTGGGGGGTGGGTTGTGTGTGTGTGTGTGTGTGTGTGTGTGTGTGTGTGTGTGTGTGTGTGTGTGTGTGTGTGTGTGTGTGTGTGTGTGTGTGTGTGTGTGAAGATTGAGATAAGACGCGGTGAAAGAGAAGAATGAGGAGTAGGAACAGTATAAAGAATAATATGAGGAGGAGGAAAGAAAGAAATGAAGACGATTGGGAAGAGGAAGAGGGGGAGGAGGATAAAGAGAAGAAGAAGGAGGAAAAAAGATGTGAAGGAAGAAGAAAAATGAAGAAGAGGAGGAGGGGGAACAGTAAAAAGACCACGATAAGGAAGAGGAATGAACGAAAAGAGATCGATTAAGAGGAGAAAAAGAGAGAGGAGGAGGAAGAAGACAAAAAAGAAGAAAAACAAGATGAGGAAGAAGAGGGGGAGGAGGAGGAGGAGGAGGAAGAGCAGTTAAAAGGAAAAAAAGAACAAGATGACGAAGAGTTAAGAGGGAAAACAGAATGATCAGGAGGCGATAGGGAGGGAGAAGGAGGAAGAGGAGCAGAATGGGGAAGAAAAAGATGAAAACGCAGAGGAGGAGGAAAGGAGGAGAAGGAGGAGGAGGCAAGAGCTTTTTAGTAGTGGCGGTGGCAAGAGAGAGTCAACGTTAAGTAATGAGACCGCGGGGAGCAAGAGAAGGCGAAGCATTATGGAGGCTGAGTTGTGAGCTGCAGATTAGCGGGAGATGAAGGCGGCGAGGAAGCTGGGAGGGGTGATGGGGATGCTGGTGGTAGTGAGTGGTGGTGAGTGGTGCTTCTGCTTCTGGTGATGATCTTGACTGGTGGTGGTGGTGGTGGTGGTGGGTACAGAGTGGTAGTGATGTTGGTGAAGTGGTGTTGTTGGTGGTGGCATAGTGATGTCTTAGAGTGGTGTTTGTGGTAGTGTTAATTAGTGAGGGTCGTTGAAACGGTGATGTAGTTGGTAGTGATGTTAGTGAACTGGTGATGTTTGTTGATAGTGATGGTACTATGGGTGGTGTTAGTGCAAGTGGTAGTGAGGGTCGTTGAAACGGTGATGTAGTTGGTAGTGATGTTAGTGAACTGGTGATGTTTGTTGATAGTGATGGTACTATGGGTGGTGTTGGTGCAAGTGGCAGTGAGGGTCGTTGAAACGGTGATGTAGTTGGTAGTGATGTTAGTGAGCTGGTGATGTTAGTAGTTTAGTGACGGTACTAGGGGAGGTGTTAGTGTTAGTGGAAGTGATGGTCGTTGGTGGTAGATATAAAATGGTAGTGACGTTAGTACGCTGGTGATGTTAGTGGGATAGTGATGATCTTTGGTAAGGTGTTAGTGGTAGTGGTAGTAGTGGTGGTGATGGTAGTGTTAGTAGTGACGTTAGTAGTTTTAACTTCCTTACATCAGTCAATGAAAAAAAAAATCGTGTACAGTAACTCCTCTTTCATCACAAGGGTATGACCGAGAGACTGACAGGCAGACGGATAAACAAATAAACAGACAGACAGACAGACAGACGGAGAGCAGGGCGGGCACCGAATCCCTTGATGATCCGATAGAGTCCTTAGTGTTGAAACCTCCTTATCCTTAATCTAATCCCCCTTACCCTGACGACGTACAAACACAAACACACACGAGAGAGAGAGAGAGAGAGAGAGAGAGAGAGAGAGAGAGAGAGAGAGAGAGAGAGAGAGAGAGAGAGAGAGAGAGAGAGAGAGAGAGAGAGAGAGAGAGAGAGAGAGAGAGAGAGAGAGAGAGAGAGAGAGAGAGAGAGAGAGAGAGAGAGAGAGAGAGAGAGAGAGAGAGAGAGAGAGAGAGAGAGAGAGAGAGAGCAGACTATATTTTCTCAACTCTTTAGAACCCCTTGACATAATTAATTAATCGAGTTAGGAAATAAGAAGGCCAGCTTGTGTGTAAGTGCGTGTGCATGTGTGTGTGTGTGTGTGTGTGTGTGTGTGTGTGTGTGTGTGTGTGTGTGTGTGTGTGTGTGCGTACGTCAGCATCCCATCACGCATCTTGCCCCAACAAAGCCGTTACTGTCAGCACCAGACGTGGCATAAGTTCAGAGTGTAAAGACATATACATTTTTACTCCTCCCTCAAGACGGTGCAGGAATAATATCTTGTGCCTGTGTAACTATCGCATCTAACTAGGCAAGCATAATCTCGTACGCACCTGAGACGAGAT
Organism: Eriocheir sinensis; assembly: GCF_024679095.1. NCBI lineage: Eukaryota > Metazoa > Arthropoda > Malacostraca > Decapoda > Varunidae > Eriocheir > Eriocheir sinensis. The sequence goes on from NC_066520.1 coordinate 14,632,172, forward strand.
TGGAGATTAAGATAGAGAAGAGAGAGAGAGAGAGAGAGAGAGAGAGAGAGAGAGAGAGAGAGAGAGAGAGAGAGACAGAGAGAGAGTCAGTCAGAGAGAGAGAGAGAGAGAGAGAGAGAGAGAGAGAGAGAGAGAGAGAGAGAGAGAGAGAGAGAGAGAGAGAGAGAGAGAGAGAGAGAGAGAGAGAGAGAGAGAGAGAGAGAGAGAGAGAGAGAGAGAGAGAGAGAGAGAGAGAGAGAGAGAGAGAGAGAGAGAGAGAGAGAGAGAGAGAGAGAGAGAGAGAGAGAGAGAGAGAGAGAGAGAGAGAGAGAGAGAGAGAGAGAGAGAGAGAGAGAGAGAGAGAGAGAGAGAGAGAGAGAGAGAGAGAGTTTATTAGCATTCTCGTCCACAGTATCATCATTTTCTTTGCCTCTTATCTATATATTTTTGTTTTTTTCCTCTTTATCTTTTCTTTCTTCCAACACTCACTACTACTATTACTACCATCACTAACTATCCTCCTCCTCCTCCTCATCATCATCATCATCATCATCATCATCATCCCATTTAATCAGGAGTGGTGACGGATGCTTTGCCTATCACACTTAAGGAACTGTAATGGAAAATGGAGTTTTTGTTTTAAACCCAGAGGAGGAGGAGGAGGAGGAGGAGGAGGAGGAGGAGGAGGAGGAAGAGGAGGAGTGTGTGTGTATAGAGGAGGGGGTAGAAGGGGGCGGTACCTCAAAAAAAACACCACCACTAACAACAAACACACACATACACACACACAAACACAAACACACGGCTTTAAAATCGATCGCCAATGCTCGCCAACTCATCGCCAAACGCCACCGAAACGCCACTAAATCACGCCGCGAACGACTAAACATCCATAATTAACCGATGATTAGGCTTATAATTAGCGGCCGAATAACGCAATAACCCACACGGCCACGCAGAGAGCCACGTAAAGCAAGGGATCACTCAGGCCTACGCGCCATAAGGGACACAAGGGCACTATGTTTTCATTTTGTGACAGCTGAGTGAACATGTGTGCGTGCGTGTGAGCGATGATGGATAGAGAGGAAAAAGGTGAGGGAGTGAGGGAGGGATGGAGTAGAAAAAGAGGAGTAGGAGGAAACAAAACAGTGAAGTATAGATGATAGGGGATGGGAGAAGATGGCAAGACGAGATAAGATAAAACTAAATGGTAAAATATAGATGCTAGGGAATGAGAAGGGATGGGAGATGAGATGAAATGGGATGAGATGGGAAATGGTGGTAAAGGATGACGTATGATGAGGTGAAAATCGATGGAAACAAAAGAAAAATTATGGAAAGAGATAGAATGGCGTGGTTAAGATAGAAATGGAATGAAGGAGATGAACTGAAATGGAATGGAAGGAGGCAGAAAGTGATTAAAAGGGAGAGGATGAGGTGGGAAGGAAAAGACAACGAAAAGAACTGAATGGAGTGGAATGGAATGGGAAGAAATAGGAAATAATGATGATGACTTTTATGGAAAGGAAATGAGAGGAAAAAGGATGAGGTTTGGTGGGGGTGAAGGAGATGGGAAAAAGGTGAAGGATGTTTAGTTGAAAGCTGTTAAACGATCATAATTATCATCATCATCATTACGTATTCGCATCAACATAATATACGCGATTATTGCCATTGTTTATAGTGTTTTGTGGGTTGCTGTGACTATTATGGCTGTTGTTCTTTTCATGGGTGGTGATAATGGTGGTGGTGGTGGTAATGGTCGATGGGGGAAGAGGTGGTGGTGGTGGTGGTGGTGGTGGTGATGGTGACTGTAGAGGCGTTGTTACTGCAGGTTCCGTGTTCAAGTGAGTGGAAAACTACTTATATTAGATGGTTATTGTGGTGGTGGTGGTGGTGGTAGAGGTGGTGATGGCAATGGTGGTGTGTGTGTGGGGGGAGAAAGGAGTCGTGTGTGTGTGTGTGTGTGTGTGTGTGTGTGTGTGTGTGTGTGTGTGTGTGTGTGTGTGTGTGTGTGTGTGTGTGTGTGTGTGTGTGTTTGCATATACTTGATGAAACCTTTAGTCACTTCTGAAGCAACATATCACAAACACACGCACAAACACGTGCACACACACACACACACACACACACACACACACACACACACACACACACACACACACACCTCATCACTCTATCACTCCTGATCGCCAAACGAATGCGGGTCCAATCTACGCCGCGCATCGAACTCTGTTACTGACAAATTTACTGTGAAAACCTTAAATGGAAACGACACCACCACCACCACCACTACCAATACTCCCACCACCACCATCACCACCACTACCACCACCACCACTACCAATACTCCCACCACCACCATCACCACCACTACCACCACCACCACCATCACACTCACCACCACCAATACTCCCACCACCACCATCACCACTACTACCACCACCATCAACAAAAATTAACGAGAAGAACAACGATGACAAAACTCATGTATACATAAAGACACATATTGGTAATTAGTTGCATGCTTAATATCACTAACAAAAAGCTTCTTTATGTGGAATTGTTTGTGATTGAAAACCGTCTCTCCCACCCACTCACTCCCTAAACAAACCATTTTGCATATTTTGAAGCATGAATTGAAAAGAAAACCTTCAGTGTCAAGTCAATTTCAAGGTTCAGGTTCTATAACATTTATTTTCAATGCTGGGAAAATAGACGTTATGGAGAAACACATCTTTCTTGTCTAAAATGCAAAGTCTAATCTTTCCCTAATAGCAGAGGATGGCAATAAGAATACAAAGTAAGTAAAAGTAGGATAGAAATATCAATAATAATGATGATGAAATACAGTGACATACATCCGCTCAGAGGAAAACGAACTGTGGCGGGCTTTATCCGTAGATTAATTACCATTTCCTTACGTCCATCGAAGTCTCACTCTCCTCTCTTACTCCTGCGACTTGGCAAGTGAAAGGATATAGGGGTAGAGATGAAGGAAAAAGCGATAAGGGGAGGAAGAGGAGAAGGAGATAGTGCATATAAAGGAGGAAAAGGAATTATTAGGACATAGAAAAAATAACAACAAAACAAAAAGGCTGATGACAAAACAAACACAAAGAAGAGAGACAACAGGAAACGACAACAGGACAAGGACAAAATAGACGATGAAAAGATAAACTAAAAACAAAAACAAAAAGGAAAAGGGAAGCCAAAAAGTAGAAAACCAAAAAAAAGACAAAAGGGAAAGGAGAATGAGCAGATGAGGAAACATGAAGGAGGATGAAAGTAAACAGTGAGAATGTTGAGATGTGAAGGACAGGGGAAAGGAAAAAGGAAGAGGGAAAGAAAGAAAACAGAAAAAAGGGGGAAGATGGGGGAAAGAAGACGGGGAGGAGGAGAGGGAAGTGCGGGAAGTGGGGAAAGGAAGAGACGTAGAAAAGTGGCAACAGCGAGAGCGAGAGAGAGATAGACAGATAGATAAAACTTCCTCTGTTATCTGGGAGTGACGCGGCAATGGATTCGCGCGGTTCCCTACAATTAATAGTGACCACCCATCTCCGGGCACACACTTTACGCCCTGACTAACGACGCGCGTCACCCATAACAGCGGCGCCCCGACAGGTGAACGAGGTAGGCAGGTAAGGTGAGGGAGGGAGAGAGAGGGGGAGAGAGAGGGAGGGGAGGTAAGGTAAGGGAGGGAAAGAAAGGAGAGGAGGGAGGGCTGATAAGGTAAGGTAAGGTAAGGTAAGGTAAGGTAAGGTAAGGTAAGGTAAGGTAAAGTAAGGTAAGGAAGGGAGAGAGGGGGGAGGGGAGGGAAAATAAGGAAGGGAGGAAGAGAGGGAGAGGGAAGATTGCGAGAGAAAAAGGAAGGGAAGAGAGAAAGGGGAAGGAGAAGAGGGGAATGAAGGTAAGGAAAGAAAGGGAAGATGGAGAGTGAATACTGAAAGGGAAAAGGAGATGAAGAGAGAGGGGAAGGAGAAGGGAGAAGGGAGAGATAGAGGGAAAACTGAAAGGGAAAAGGAGATGAAGAGAGAGGGAAAGAAGAATGAAGAAGGGAGAGATAGAGAGGGAAAACTGAAAGAGAACAGAAGATGAACAGAGAGGGGAAGGAGACCAGGAGGGAAGAATTAAGGAGAAGGAGGAAGGGAGAGATAAAGAGGGAAGACTGCGACCATCAAGAGGAGGTTAAGAGAAAAGGGGAAGGAGGAGGGTAAAGGAAGGCAAAGGAGAGGAGGGAAAGAAGATAAAGGGGAAAAGAAGGGGTAGATACGGAGGTGAAAAGGGGAGGAGGAGGAAAAGGGATTAAGCCATAGCCAGAGGGGAAAGAGGTGAAAAGGGAGAAGGGAGAGAGAGGGAGAAAGAGAGAAAAGGAGGGAGGCATCGGTGAGTGAGGGGGAGCAATAGCCAGCGGGGTGCGGGGCGAGGGGCGAGGCAGGTAGATCAAGTTAATTACCTAAACGTCAGGTGTATATCAAAGGTACGGTGCGGCGGGGGGAGGGGGAGGAGGGGAGGAGGGGAGAGGGGAGGAGAAGGGAGAGGGGAGGGGGGAGGAGAAGGGAGAGGGGAGGAGGCATAAGTCAGGGGAGAGTTTTGTTGATCGTCATTGCAGAGGCGCACTTCGTCACCCCCTTCGTCACTAGGGCATGAATTCCCCCCCCCCTTCTCCCCCCCTCCTCCTCCTCCTCCTCTTCCCTCCTCCCCTCCCATCCAACACATCCTATCCCTTTCCATCCCATCTGTACGTCGTGGTGATAGATGAGATGCATACGCACACGCACACGCACACACACACACACACACATTCATGCACTGCCAGTCGATTTAAGCTACGGCAGTGCATGATGGTATATGTGTGTGTGTGTGTGTGTGTGTGTGTGTGTGTGTGTGTGTGTGTTTATTCATGTCCCATCGTAACTGTAATGCCTTCCCGAATGGCGTTATTAATTAAAATGTCATTACTGTCATTTTTCCCGCGGGCGACACTTTCATGGACCACATCACGGTGACATCAAACCCTCATTACCGATTTGAAGCAGCACACACACACACACACACACACACACACACACACACACACACACACACACACACACACACACACACACACAACCCTACCTGCCCCCCACACACACACACACTTATCTCCTCTGCCCCCCCCCCCTTGCACACGCCGTTTCTGCATCATTACCTCACACTCCACACAGCCACTTGCACACCCACACGTCGCCGCCTCAACGCAGCGGACCGTCACTTTTTAATTAAGGAAGAAGCTCCGCGACTCACCTCCCTCAGCCAGGTAGTCAAAACAAAGTCGGAATTCTATCAACCGTATTCTAAGTTTTTTTTTGTTTTTTTGTTTTTTTTTTGGCTTAGTGATATCATTTATTACCAACTCATAAACCAACAGTCGCTTTTGAAATGTTCTCCCCTTTAATTCCTAGACTTTACTTTCAATTATTTTCTTCTTAACCCCTTAACTGCGGATTCCCTACCAGATAACCTCATCAAGCTACAGGAATGGAAAAAAAAAGTGGTTGCTACAATACAATGAAGAAAAATCTGTAAAGTCCTGCACCTTGGGAGGGAAAATCCAGCATGCCAATACCACATGGGAAACACTCCACTATCCCCCACAGAGGCAGAGAAAAGACCTGGGAGTGTATTTTACGGCTACCAGTGAAGGCAAAATACGTGCCAATCGAAGCGGACAGGTTAATATACTTGCGCTGTATAACGATAATGTAATTGATAGATGTACCAGTGAACCCTTACAAGTGGTTTTTCGAAAGCTCACAGGAAACAGCGTCTGGCATAGGTACTGATACTGTTGGAACTGGTCTCAAGATAGCCGAAGCAAATCAGGGCTTGTAATATGGAGGTGTGGTTTAGCTGTTTTTTTTTTTTTTACAACAAAGGAGACAGCTCAAAGGCACAAAAAAAGGAAACAATAATATAAAAGAGAAACCGCTACTCGCTGCTCCCACCCGGTATGGTAAAACGTTGAGTTACCATTTCACAACGCCTATTTGTTATGTCAAGAAAAAGTCTAGATAACCAAATATCAGACCACCGTGGTTAAGAGGATCACTTTTAAGATAATTATGGATAAGTAGTGACATGTACGTAGGCTAAATTTAGTGCAATAATATGTGACGATAATAATAGAAACAATGATAATAAAATAATAAAAATAGTAATAATAATAACAGTAGTAATCTTTCGGCAGTTCTCATTAGAGGTTGCAACAGTGAATGAGCCGTTTACATCTTCCCCCTGTATTAATGAATGCTATTCCTGCTATTGCCGCCACAACTACATGACTACAGCTGTTAGTATCAAAGGTCGTAGTCACACACCTATTTTCGCTTCTGTCACCAAGCACATCTTACAAATCAATTTTATGTCACTGAAGCCCTAATTATATTCTCTCTCTCTCTCTCTCTCTCTCTCTCTCTCTCTCTCTCTCTCTAAAATAACACCTTTCTGAACACACCTGTCACTCGCTTCTTGCCTTCACACCGAGCCACGTCATCAGTGAGTAACATCTATGAACTTCAGTATCCTCCTCCTCCTCCTCTCCTCCTCCTCTCTCTCTCACTTTATATCTCCCTATTTTCCCTCCCTTTCCCCCTCTCTCTATATCTCACTCCGCCTCTCTCTCTCCCTCTCTCTATCTACTCAGTCTTTCAGAGCGATGTATATATATATATTTTTTTTTTTTACCCACCCTCTCCATTTTTATCAGTTTCATATTTTCCGCTGCTGCATGTGTGTGTGCGTGTGCGTGTGCGGGTGTGTGTGTGTGTGTGTGTGTGTGTGTGTGTGTGTGTGTTGTTATTTCAGCGGCGCGTGTGTTACTGTCGCGTGTGTGTGTTTCTGTTTGTCGATAACTGTCTCTTTCATTCAGCGGTGTTGCGGTATTCTCTTAGTTTATCCCGACTACGACGTGACGTGTGGAGAGAGGGTGGAAGAGAGAGATAGATAGACAGAGAGAGAGAGAGAGAGAGAGAGAGAGAGAGAGAGAGAGAGAGAGAGAGAGAGAGAGAGAGAGAGAGAGAGAGAGAGAGAGAGAGAGAGAGAGAGAGAGAGAGAGAGAGAGAGAGAGAGAGAGAGAGAGAGAGAGAGAGAGAGAGAGAGAGAGAGAGAGAGAGAGAGAGAGAGAGAGAGAGAGAGAGAGAGAGAGAGAGAGAGAGAGAGAGAGAGAGAGAGAGAGAGAGTGCATGAGGGTGGTGATTATTTACATGAATGGAAGGGGTGCATTGTGGGCGATGGTGCATGACTCCAGTGTGGGGGGGTGAGGGGCGGCAGGTGAAAGATTGGAGTGGGGGGGGAATGATTGTGGTAGGGGGGGTGTTGATGAGAGAGAGTGGGGGCAAGGTATGTGGAGGTTGTGGGAGTGAGTAATGAGTTTTGTGAGGTTGGGAAATGGGGTGAGATGAGGTGAGGTGAGGTGAGGTGTGAGGTGGGAATGTAGCGCTTAAGGTTGATTGCTATGTATTCTATGGTTGTGAGGTTTTGCGTAATGGGTCTGTCTGGAGTGAATGGTTGGAGAGAGAGAGGTCTGTGGGTTAGGTGAGGTTTAAATGTACGTAAGGTTAATGGGGGTTTGAATAATGGAAAGGAAAGGGATGAAGAGTTAAAATATTTCATGAAGTGATGTACGTAGAATGGACTGAATGGACTGAGTGACTGACAAGCTTACAGATTAATTAACTGACTAACTACCTGACTGATCAACTGATTGCATGATTATATGACTGACTAACTTCTTATCTTATTGACTGATTAACTAGAAAACTGACTTACTGACTCATTAACTGCTTGGCTGACTGATCTTTCTAACTCAGGCTGACTGATTGATTAACTGACTGACTGACTACTGAAAACAAAGACAAAGAAAATAAATGACACCAGGTTTTTCTTACCTTTCTGAGGGCCTTGCAAGCTCAAATCAATCTCCATTTAAACCTGAACGGCAACATTCACTCACCACCTGAAAGAAAAGAGGCAGTTTATTTTAACCATCAAACTATTTTTTTTCTCAACACAAAATAAGGAGACTTTTTTACACCTGACAATACCTGGCAATACATATGTCTACTTGGTTTAACATTTATATTTATTACCTCTCTCTATCGATCTATCTGTCTGTTTGTCCACGCTTCACATCGCTCCAAAGTGACGAACCAATGACTGTTTTATTTACATCAATATTCCTAAAAGCAACATTTGTCATTTTCTTGCTTAATGATGTCCAGAATTGGTCTCTTTCCCACTCGTTGCTTCCGTCCCCTTTCCTCCCTTTCCTCCTCCCTTTCTTCCCTTCCCTTCCCTTCCGTCTTTTTGGTCTTTCTTCACCTACCTTCTCTTCCCTTCCCTGACCTTTCTTCATCTCTCATCCCTTCCCCCTCTTTGCTCTTTTTTCCTTACCCTTTCTTGCTCCTCTTCCCCTCCCTTGTCTTCCCTTCCCTGCCCTTTCTTCCTCCTTCTTGCTCTTTCTTCCCTTCCCTTCCCTTCCCTTTTCTTGTTCCTCCTTCCCTTGCTGCCCTATTTTCTCCCCTCCTCCCCTTCCCTTCCAACCCTTTCTTCTCCCTTCCCTTCCCCGTTTTTGCACTTTCTTCCCCTCTCTTCCCTTCCCTTGGTGTCCCCTTTCTTCCCCTCATCAAAAGCCAGCACTCACGGGTATCAATCTTTTCATATCACTTCAACTTAACCCCCCTCCCCCCCTCTCTCTCCCACCCCCCTGTCACGAATGGAGTCACGATTGTTATGTCTTTAATTTCTCATCCGCCGTCAGGTTCGCCGTGAAATTATGGGGCACTTGAGGGTCGCATGAATCTCCCGGTGAAAGGCCGGACGAATATCGCGTTCGAGGAAAAAGGCGAATACATCACGCGTCTAAACTCCGCCATTATAGTCATCAATACTAATTGTCGCCATTTTCCACAATACACTCCCCGCCCCGCCTAACGCCGCATACATCACCTTTATATTATTCACAACTATACTTTTACATACGCTAATAAAGATTTATGTCACGTGCTGGCGAAGGTATGAATTATAAATGCATTCCCCGCTCGCCTTTGTGCCTGACTCTCTTTAGGAGGTCTGTGTTACCCCCAAAGAGTGCCACCCCCTTCCCCCCTTCCTTCCCCTATCACCTACAACCCCCCCTTCTTCCCCCTTGTGGCAGATAAACGACAGTCTTCCATCAGGCGTCGTAGAAAATGTGTCTGTCTGTGTCTGTCACTTCACTTCACTTCACTTCACTTCACTTCTCTTCTCTTCTCTTCTCTTCTCTTCTCTTCTCTTCTCTTCTCTCTCTCTCTCTCTCTCTCTCTCTCTCTCTCTCTCTCTCTCTCTCTCTCTCTCTCTCTCTCTCTCTCTCTCTCTCTCTCTCTCTCTCTCTCTCTCTCTCTCTCCGGTGCTGAGACATGGCAAACACGGATATGGCTTGCTGGAGGATATTGGAGGAAGCAGATTGCCTCCTCCTTCCTCCTAATGACTTCCTCTCTTTCTTTTTTTCCTTACTTAAGATTTTGCTGATTTACTACTTTCGTCTTCATTAACTTTTTTTTTCACTTGATTTTTCCGTTATTTCTCTCGTGGTTCCTTCCATTCTTTTTTCCTTTCTTTCTTTCTCTTCCACTTCAGTTTATCTCTTTGCATCATTCATCACATTCTTTCCTTCCTTAAACTTTTTTTACTTTCCTTTTTTTCCCTGCGTTAATTTCCTTTGCTGCATTTCTCCTTCTTCCTTCCTTCCTCCCATTCCTCCTTCCTTCCTTCCTTCCGTCTCTCCTTCCTTCCTTCCTTCCTTCCGTCTCTCCTTCCTTCCTTCCTTCCGTCTCTCCTTCCTTCCTTCCTTCCGTCTCTCCTTCCCTCCTTCCTTCCGTCTTTCCTTCCTCCCATTCCTCCTTCCTTCCTTCCTTCCGTCTCTCCTTCCTTCCTTCCTTCCGTCTCTCCTTCCTTCCTTCCTTCCGTCTCTCCTTCCTTCCTTCCTTCCGTCTCTCCTTCCTTCCTTCCTTCCGTCTCTCCTTCCTTCCTTCCTTCCGTCTCTCCTTCCTTCCTTCCTTCCGTCTCTCCTTCCTTCCTTACCCCCACAATCTTGTTAACTTGGTAACGCTCTGTATGATGTGTGTGTGTGTGTGTGTGTGTGTGTGTGTGTGTGTGTGTAAACCCCTGCTCTTTCCCTCCCCCTTCCCTCTTTATCTCCCTGCCCCCCCCCCATTCCCCTCTACGTGTGTGTTAGTAGGAGTTACCCCTTCTTCCCTCCCCCTTCCTCTTCCCTCCCTCACTCCCTTCCTTCCCCCTTCTTCACCTCCTTCCCTCCCTTCTTCCCTTCACCTTCCCTCTCTCCCCATTTACTCCCTCCCCTCCTTCCCTCCCTCTTCCTATCCTCCTCTTCCACCTCCTTACTTCCCCTTCCCTTCCTTTACCCTCCCTCTCCCCCCTGTCCCCCCTCCTCCACCTCCTTCGTGTGTGTTTGCGTGTGCGTTAGTGTGTTTGTCTGGGCGCCACGAACACAAAGCCGCAGTGCACTAATGAATACCTAATGACAGCGCCCACCTCGTTACGGCACCACCACCACCACCACCTTCCCTAACCACCTCCACCACTCCTATTCAAGCCCAGCCTCTACCACTACTAACACCATTACCGCTAACTGTAACTCACCATCCCCTCCACCACCACCACCTCCCCCTCCACCACCACCACTAGTATGATCAATCCTGCCTCCACCGCCATTTCTTACTACAGTACTAACTATAAGCTATCAGAACCTCCACCACCTCCACAACCACAACAACCACGCCTAAAGTCTCCACCTCACCATATTCAACTCACAACCATCAGTACAACCCATCTTCCACCTCCTTCTTCAACCGCTACAACCACAAACTTTACCCTGTCAACACCACCACCACCCCTTTTAGCACTGTTCCACAACCACCCCAACCGTTACTTACCACCACCACCTCCATCAGTACTACCCCACCATCTTCATCCCCTTCCTCTATTCCTATACCCCCCTCAACCTCCACCTATCACCACAGTCGGTCACCACATTCACCACTAACCACTACTTTCATCACCACCACAATATAGGAAGGAACCAGACTGTAACATATCCTTTTAAGTCAAGTAAAGAAAGATTGCACTCATTTGACTTTACTTCGATGAAAACTTTATAGAAAAGCAAGGAGAAAAAAACGGCTTACTTCCTTTCCCTTTACAACTGAAAACATATGATATCCAAACACTTTCGAAGGAGGATACAATACTTTATCATGCCTTGGCTGTCAATAAGGTGGTATATTGCAGTCTCGATGTTCTTTTTTTTTCCCTTCCTCTGTACCTGTTGAGGCCAATTTATCCTCCCTCCCTCACCTGTCCTGGCGTGTTTGTGCTGCTTATGTCATGCGGGCGAGAGGTTCAGAGCCACGCCTATAATAAGTATACCTAGGCATTAATTCTGAATCGGGCGAGAACGAGCAAACTGACGGAGGATGAAGAGAAGTGATTCAGAACCTAAGAAACCAGAGGGAAGGACTAGGCACACACACACGCACACACACACACACACACACACACACACACACACACACACACACACACACACACACCTGTCGCCTCTCCACACCTGAGAGCCCCTGTCCACCAAGACGCTCACTCACCTGGCTATCAAGTGACTCTTTGTGTGGCTGAACAAAGGAGAACCGATTTGTCTCTCCCCCTCCACCTCTCCACCCCTCCACCCCACCATCCATCCACCCCTCCACCTATCCACCACTCTACCCATCCACCTCTCCACCTAAAAGCCTCCACCCCTCTTTCCCTCCTCCTTCTCCTCCCCTTCTACTCATTCACCCCTTCCACCCATCCACTTCCTCACCCTTTGTCCAAACCCACACTTCCACAATTCACCAAACACCCCAACCACTTCCACTAACCACCTCCGCCATCACCACCTCTTCGATACCCACGTCAACCACCACCACCACTACCCCCACCATTACCACCACCCTCTACCCATCACCCACCCACTCCGTCACACTTCCACAGTAGATCAACACCCCCCTCCCCCACCCCCCTACAAGCAACACTACAGCCCCAGCAATATACACCACTCTTACAACTCAACATGGCATTCGTCTGAACACTGATGAATCTGGTAATGAGAGAGAGAGAGAGAGAGAGAGAGAGAGAGAGAAAGTCACATTCAATCAGTGTCATCTCCTAGACAAGCCTACTTATAATACAACACCCACACGCACACACGCACACGCACATTCCCTCCCCTCCCACACACATACAAAAGATACATTAAGTGGCAGTCATCTATCCTTTCCTTCCCCTCTTCCTCCCTTTCTGCACCCCCCCCCCCCTCCCTTTTCCCGACCCTCTCTTCAGGAATAAGTGGTCTGTCGATTGGGCCTTCACTATAGATGAGGCAAACAGGCGATCCGTCACACGAACAGAGGCAAAAAGAAAGAAAAATGGGAAATAAATATAAGAGAGGCGGCTCGTATGCAAATCACCGGGGGAGTCAGAGCGGTCAGTCAATACATCGATCCGTCCGTCACTTAGTCAGTCAGTCAGTCAGTCAGGTGGTTGAGGTGAAAAAAGTGGAGTGACACCCGTTGGTCGTTCAATCGAGTTTTAATATTTCCTCTTCTGTTTTTGCGAGTTTCTTTCCTTGTTCTTTTGTTTGTTGGTCTCTTTTTGCTTGCGTGGATATCTGACTGTCTATCTACCTATCCATCTATCTACTCATCAATCAATCCATCTAGCTCTCATTCTTTCTATTTATCCATACATCAATCTTCGTCGCTACATCTGTCACGGTTACACAAATAATAAAGTGAGAGAAAGGAGTAATGAATGAGAGATTGAGGAGGAGGAGGAGGAGGTGGAGGACAATGGTGGAGGATAGAAGTGGATAGAAGTGGAAGAGAGAGAGAGAGAGAGAGAGAGAGAGAGAGAGAGAGAGAGAGAGAGAGAGAGAGAGAGAGAGAGTTGTGGATAGCGGAGGACGAAGAGGGAGAGAGTGGAGGGACGGGGAGTAAAGAGAAGTGGAGGAGGGGTACCAGAGAGAGGAGGGATGGGGGTTCAGGGCGGAGTGGAGTGGGGGATGTAAGAGGGGGGGAGGGGGGGGGAAGGAGAGGAGGAGGATGGCGGAGGCTTAACATTCAATAACAATATTTCACGAGAATTCAGTATCGACGGGCGGCGTGACCCCGGACAGGTGTCGATGGTCAGGTCATTACGCCAGATTGACCTGTCTCCGCCCTCATTAATATGTACACCTGCGGATTTATGGCTACCTGGAGGAGTTACGTCACCTGGGCCTGAACGGTGCACTAATGGAGGAGGAGAGGAATGGGAGGAGGAGAGGAACGAGGAGGAGGAGGAGGGGGGCAGGGGGGAGGAAGAGGGAAAAGGAGAAGAACGAGGAGAAGGAAACGGACGAGGTGAGGTAAAAGACGAGGGAGGAGAAGGTAGTGAGAAATAGGAAGAGAAGAACGAGGAGGAGGAGGAGGAGGAGCCGGCAGACGAGGCGAGGGAGAAAGAAAAACAAGAAGGAAATGAGAAGAAAAGAAGAACGAAGAAGATATAGAGACGAACGTAAAGGAGGAGGAAGAGATGAAGGAGAGAGAGAGAGAGAGAGAGAGAGAGAGAGAGAGAAGATAAATGGAAGTAGCAAGAGAAGAACAAAAATGCGGCGTAGGAGAGGCAATAAGATATGTCGGAGGAGGAGAAAGAAAAAAAAGATTAAAAAAAACAAAAACGATATCAACAGATTTGCGGTCGACGTTTCCCGAGACAGAATATTCAGTGCATCACAATTTTAAGATCAAGTTCATCAAATACTTCCTTTTATCATACATTTCTATTCTAATTTTTAAAACACCGTTCCTCTCATACTTAATTCAATCACTAATACGCGTAAGCAGATACACCTCTCCTCCCGAAATTGACCTCTCTTTCTGCCACCTCTTTTGGTTCTTTTTATAGGCGCAGCGAGTAGCGGGCTTTTTTTATTATTGTTTCCTTTTTTTGTGCCCTAGAGCTGTCTCCTTTGTTGTAAAAAAAAAAAATCACTTCCAAGGCATAGGTGTGTTAAGGTTTGCCCCTCACCTCACCTCTCCTCACCTGCGCCTCACCTCACCCGCGCCAGCCCTTCGTATTGTAAGTGTTTGTGTGCGCTGCTTTCCCGCCCCCTGTTATTGCACGCCCACAAACATTCGCCCGCCCCAACCTAATGGACACCTGCTCAGGATGTTTTCCCATTGCTAAATCAGGTTTGCTAATGCCCAGACAAACCAAAGCTGCTCACAAACCGGTTCCGATGCTCTTTTCATTTGGCTCGTCCGCATCATTTTGCAGCATTAGTAGTTTGCCGCTTGAGGCGCTGCAGACAATGCCCGACACTCACCAGCAGCAGGAAGGCAACGCGGCGAACACCTGCCGAGCCAAGCCACTAATGACAGGTACATGCGAGTGTCCTTTCTCACCAGACACTTGAAACACCAGGTAATAATGGACACGTGCATAGCTAACCTGTGTAATTTAAGAAGCAGGTACGTTCGTCAGGTGCTCATTATCACCGTGTAATGAAGACACCATCGAGGCGAGTTCCGCATTCAAAACAGGTACAAGAGATGCTCAAACACCAGGTTCAAGCCGGCGTTCACAGGTAAGTGGGAGGTTAGGGAGGCAGGAACAGGTAAGAAAAAAAGGGGTAGGTGGGTCGGTAAAGCAGATACACATGATAAATTTTAGGTAATCCAGCAAGACTACGAGGTATATGCGAGCTCTTCCCTAATTCGCAAAAACTGTCAAGGATTCTGCGTTTGAGGTTTTGCATTTGCTGGTGGTGATAGTGGTGATAGTGGCGGTGGTTAGTGGTGATGAGGAGTCTTGTTATTGGTGATGGCGGGCCGTGGCGCAAGGAATAAGATGATGATGGTGATGATGGAGATGAGATGATAGGGGTAGGTTCTGGTGATGTGGATTGGTGGTGGAATCTGAAATTGGGCAAGGTATTGGTGGTGAGTGACTGAATGGGGGTCAAGGGTGGAGGTGGAGGTGGTGGTGGTGGTGGTGGTGAGCGACAAAGGGTGGAGTTCATGCTGGGGGAGGTGGTGGAGGTGGTGGTGGAGGTGAGTGCTTATCGTGGTGGTGATGATTTAGGTACCACCACCATCACCACCTTTACGACCTTCACCTCCAGTATGTATCACCGCTTTTATCATCTTCACCACCAAAATCATCACCATCATATACTTCTTCCGCCACTATCACCATTTCCATCACCACCATCGCCACCACTACTACTACTACTACTACTACTACCACCACAACCACCGCCATTGTCAGCTTATTCTCCATCACTTCCTCTCTTGCTGGGTGACTTATGTGCGCAATTATAATGACAATAAACACACTTGCAAAAAAAAAGCTTAGTGTGTGTGTGTGTGTGTGTGTGTGTGTGTGTGTGTGTGTGTGTGTGTGTGTGTGTGTGTGTGTGTGTGTGTGTTAACCCCCCAAACACACTCAATCCCCCCCCCACACACACACAACCCCTTCACGCACACACAACCTCCCCTACCCCCCCCCACCCCCATACTCTCCAGCCAGGTGTACCGATAATCACAATCAGTAAAACTTGCCTTACCTGCCCGCTCCCTGCATGAACCAGCCGAGGCAACACAGCGCCGCAACACACCTGAACGCGAGGACGAAAACCCGCCTTCAGAAGCTCTAGAGATGGGAGCCTTATGGACCCCCGCCTGCCTGCGCCCCTCCCCCCCGTCCCCCGTGATTAGGATGTTGAGGCCGAGTAGTGCTGTTGCAAATTGGTACCTTGTCTCGGCTACCACATAATGACGCCCCACTACCTCATTACCTGCGCCGCGGCCTCCCTCCTCCTCCTGCTAGTACTATTTTTCTTCTTCCTCCTTCTCCTCCTCCTCCTCCTTTGACGCCTCCGCCGCTGCTACCACCACCTAAACCGTCACAACCACCACCTTCTCTTCCTCCTTCTCCTCCTCTTGCTCCTGATCTTCTCCTCCTCCTCCTTTCTTCAGTACCTTCCCCTCTACCTCCCCCTCCTCTTTCGTAGCTTCGCCTCACAGTCAAATGGGTGTATGCTTTATCCGTCTGTCGGTCTGTCGGTCTGTTCATCTGTCTTTGTTATTAGGATGCATCTCCACGCCTCTCATTACCATTTAGGACATACACGGCGCTCTCCTCAAGACTCATCTCACAAAATTGCGCGCCTTTTATGATTATAGTTAGCCGACTTTTCCTACCAGAGAGAGAGAGAGAGAGAGAGAGAGAGAGAGAGAGAGAGAGAGAGAGAGAGAGAGAGAGAGAGTTAAGGAAGTGAAGGTAACTGGAGTCTTTTCGAAACTCGCTATTCACGATTCTCTCAAAGCTTCTTTTTGCGGACTAAATTTGAGGTTGAACCCATAAAGAAGAGCTAAGTATACACACACGCACACACACACACACACACACACACAAGCACCAACATATTTTTCTACAATTTATTCCTTTCCTGAAACAACTTTTTTTCGGTTTTTTTATCATATTCGTTTAACTCCTCTTCTCTTGTATACTTCCTCTTTGTTGTCATTATCTCAACTTTTATTCCTTCCTCTTAACCTCCTCTTCTGTAGTTATCCCTCTCTTCTACTCCCACTTTTTTTCTTGCTTCTCTTTTTAACCTCCTCTCCTTTACCTCTCTCTTTCTTTTGGCTCCACTTTTTTTCCTTCCTTTTCGTCTACACTTTTTTTTTTATCTTCGTTCATTCTTCCATCCTTCCTTCAACCACCAGCGCCACGGGCCAAAACAGCAGCGGACCAAAAACAGCAGCGGACCAAAACAGCAGCGGACCAAAACAGCAGCGGACCAAAACAGCAGCGGACCAAAACAGCAGCGGACCAAAACAGCAGCGGACCAAAACTGCAGCGGACCAAAACAGCAGCGGACCAAAACACAGCCTCATAGTACCTCATTCTCCTCCTCGACATCGACTTACGACTGCAAATAGCTCTCTTTTACGTCCGTTTCCAGTCGAGGAGAGGAAAGGAGGAAAGGCTGACAACGTGAAGGAACTGATGTGTTTGGGTGTGCGGGGAGGAGTGTGAGGGGGAGGAGGGTATGTGTCGGGGTTGTGTGGGGGGGGGTTGTGTGTGTGTAGGGGGGGGTTGTGGGTGTTGTGTGTGGGGGGGAGAAGGGTTTGTGGGTGTTGTGTGTGTGTGTGTGGAGGGGGGGTTGAAGTCGGGAATGGGGAAAGACTTATCTCATCTCTTCTTCCTCTTCCTTCTCCTTCTATTACTTCCCCGACTCTTCTTACTCCTCCTCCTCTTCTTTCCTTCTTTCTTCCTTCTCCTTTTCTTCATTTTACTCCATCATTCATTATTCTCCTTCCATCTCCCTCTTACGTCTTTCCCTCATTCCCCATTCACATCTTACTTCCCCTCTTTCTTTTTCATCGTTTTCCCTCTTCTATTCGTACTTCTATTCGTATCATACGTCCTCTTCTTCTCTTCTTGTTAACCTTTCTCATGCACATCCTCCTACCTCTCTTCTTTCTCATATTCCTTCTTAAATCCTTCAGTCTCTTCTTCTTTTATCCCTCCTCCTCTTCTTTCTACAACACTACAATCGCATACCCGTCCTCTTATCTCTCTATTCTTCTTTCTTCTCGTCTTGTCTATTTTTTTTCCACATCGCGGCAAACACAGTGGTCAGGATGGGGAGGCTTCAGGTTATCTCTCACTGGAGGGCTTCGCGGAGGGTGCATGTGTGGGGAGATCGAGGGCGGTGCTTTGCGGTCCGCGGCTCACACACTCGAACGCCTCAGCTGACGGCCAGAACGCCACACTTAGGGCGTAGGAAACGAGTGAGTGTATATGCTGCTAGATCGGATTGGGAGGGTGCATGGTGCTGGTGGTGATGGTGGAGGGAGGAGGGAGAGGTTAGTAAGGTGTGAAAGGTAAGGGTTTCATGAATGTCAGTCTGGTTCCTCTTGAATGTTTGTTTTATTTGAGTCCTCCTTCGATGTTCTGTGATTTTGTGTTTGTTTAGAGTTGAGTGCTTGCTGTGTTGTGTGTGTTTGTGTTTGAGTTTCATGTGTAAGTGTGTCGGGTTCCTCTTGAATGTTTGTTTGTGTTATTTGAGTCCTCCTTCGATGGTTTGTGATGTTTGTGTTCGTTTAGAGTTGTGTGTTTGCTGTGCTGTATGTGTTTGTGTGATGTTTGCGTGTTTGTTTAATGTCTGTGCTTGTGTATATGTGTTTTTGTTAAGTTTATATTTCTCTTGTGTGTGAGGAGGGGAGAAAGAGAGAGAGAGAGGTAGAGAGAAGTAAAGAGAGAGAGAGGTAAAGAGAGAGAGAGAGAGAGAGAGAGAGAGACACCTACATCCAACCACCCATTCACACCCTCACACCCCTCCCTCCTACCCAGATACCAATTAACACCATACCCACCCACCCAACGAGCTCCAGCAACCCATACACACACACACACACACACACACACACAAACACACACGCACACTGCCTCCTACGTCACCCTCCCGCCTCCACCCTCAATGGCCCCACCACAATGCAATTCCCTCTATGGGCAGCGTAGTTCAGCAGGACACTCCGACGCAGAAGATAGAGTCCCTTGCATCTCTCTCTCTCAGCGGCGTGTGTGTGGTATATACGTGGGAGGGTGTTCTGTCGCTCCCGTCCCCCCCCCCCCCTCCCTAACATAGCTATAGCAATTGCCACATTCGCTTCTGTGTTATACCACCTCCCTCCCTCCCCTCTCTTCGTATACCATGGCCTGTGTGTCTGTCTGTGTGTATTTATGCGTCTGTGTTTTAGTTTGCGTATGTATCGTCTCTAGCTCTATGTCTGTTTGTGTCTGCGTGTCTGTCTATGTGTATCTGTGTTTCTTTGTCTCTGTCTGTGTCTCTGTTTCTGTGTTTGTGTCTGTATGTCTATTTGTCTGTGTCGCTAACCATGTGTCTCTGTGTCTGTTTTTGTGTATGTCAGTGTTTGTCTGTTAAAGTTTCTGTTTCTGCCTGTCCCTGTGTCTCTCTCTCTCTCTCTCTCTCTCTCTCTCTCTCTCTCTCTCTCTCTCTCTCTCTCTCTCTCTCTCTCTCTCTCTCTCTCTCTCTCTCTCTCTCTCTCTCTCTCTCTCTCTCTCTCTCTCTCTCTCTCTCTCTCTCTCTCTCTCTCTCACACAAACGCAACTGTGCCGTTAACTACTACCATCGCCACCACTCCCAACACCGCTGCCGCTTAATCCTACAAGCTGCTCCCACTGCCTCACCCAGCCCGCCCTCTCTCGCCGTCCTCGTCCTCGTCCTCCTCGTTCTCTCTCTTTCCCGTGCTGCAAATGTTAGTGTGAACTTTTGTGCGTGTTGTTTGGTCTCGTCGTTGTTCTCGTTTTCGTTGCACTCCTCTCTCTCTCTCTCCCTGTCTGTCTGTCTGTCTCTTTCTTTTGTTTGTTTTCTTTCCCTCTTTCTATCTATCTACTATCTACTCCTGTCTCCTTCTGTCTGTCTGTCTGTCTCTTTCTTTTGTTTGTTTTCTATCCCTCTCTCTATCTATCTACTATCTACTCCTCTCCTCTTTTTGTCTTTGTCTCTTTCTCTCCCTCCCTTTCTCTATCTTAATATACTATCTACTACTTTTATCTCCTCTCTATCTATATCTACTATCTACTCCTCCTCCTCTCCCTGTCTGTCTTTTTCCTCTTCTCTGTCTATCTCTATTTACAATCTACTATTACTGCTGTCTTTGTCTTTTTCTCTCCCTCTACCTCTCTCTGTTTCTCTATCTCTGTCTATTTATCGCCTCTCTTTTTCTTTCTACTATCTCCTCCTCCTCCTCTTCTCCCTGTCTGTCTTTCCTCTTCTCTGTCTATCTCTATTTACAATCTACTATTACTGCTGTCTTTGTCTTTTTCTCTTCCTCTCCCCTTCTCTCTCTCCTTCTCTATCTCGGTCTATTTATCGCCTCTCTATTTCTTTCTACTATCTACTCCTCCTCCTCCTCTCCCTGTCTGTCTTTTTCCTCTTCTCTGTCCATCTCTATCTACAATCTACTATTACTGCTGTCTTTGTCTTTTTCTCTCCCTCTCCCCCTCTCTCTCTCCTTCTCTATCTCGGTCTATTTATCTCTCTAGCGTACAATTTTTGGTATTTTCGTTTTGTTCTGAATGGTATATAATTACATCATCAACAACTCAACAAAGCCGGAAGTCGTTTGTTTATCCTATACTTACTAATTTGTAACGCCGCTAAGTTTGTAGCATTAATCTAATACCCTCGCTGCTGAAACTCTGTGGTATACTTTCTTTATAAATATACTTGAGAAAAAAAATGTTCCACTGTCCCTTTTTTTTCTCTTTGATAGCATGTACCACTGCGCACTCACGTCTCCTCTCTCTTACTCTGACCACTGTTATCATTTCCACCACCTTCACCACCATCATCACCACCAGTACCACCACCACCAGTACCACTACCACCACCAGTACCATCACCACCACCAGTACCGCTACCACCACCAGTACCATCACCACCACCAGTACCACCACCACCAGTACCGCTACCACCACCAGTACCACTACCACCACCAGTACCATCACCACCACCAGTACTACCACCACCACCAGTACCACCATGCACCACCACCAGTACCGCTACCACCACCAGTACCGTCACCACCAGTACCACCACCACCAGTACCACCATTAGCACCAGTACTACCACCACCACCACCGCCAGTACCACCACCACCAGTACCGCTACCACCACCAGTACCGTCACCATCATCACTACCACCATCATCAGTACCCCCGTCACCACCACCACCACCACCACCAGTACCGCTACCACCATCATCAGTACCGCCGTCACCACCACCACCACCATCATTACTAGCAGAAGTCGAGCCCTAAATGTTATCATTGGTGAAGTTTATGTTCACCACACAAGTGATACCGTGCTCAGGTGTTCCTACCGATCTCTCTCTCTCTCTCTCTCTCTCTCTCTCTCTCTCTCTCTCTCTCTCTCTCTCTCTCTCTCTCTCTCTCTCTCTCTCTCTCTCTCTCTCTCTCTCTCTCTCTCTCTCTCTCTCTCTCTCTCTCTCTCTCTCTCTCTCTCTCTCTCTCTCTCTCTCTCTCTCTCTCATTTTTTTTCTTTTTTCATACTGTCCTTTTCCGTATCTCTTTCCATTTTGTCTTATTTTCTCACCAAACACCCATACCCTCCTCCTCCTCCTCCTCCTCCTCCTCCTCTTCCTCCTCCTCCCTCCTCTTTCACCTCGCCTCCTCTCGCCTCAACACTCGTCTAATCCCTAATCACTGATAATAAACAAACACATTAACTCCCCAAATGTGCGGTTTCGAAATCACTCATGCTCAGCGCTTCCGATTCAACACCTGAGTAACGAAGTGGGTGAAAACTAATATCACCCAGACACACACGTGGGAAAAATAAATGTTGGTGTCTCGCTGCTGGATTCATTTATCAGGAAGGTGCATATGTTTCCTTTACCGAGGCGCCAGTTTTGTGACGTCGGCGATCCTGGACCTCCATCTCTCCCTATCATCAGCCATTCTCACAATTTCTGCCACACTTTGTCTTCCATCCATGTCTTGTAGCAGGCTATCCATAAATTTAATTCTTTGACGTCCTCTTGCTCTTCTTCCTTCACCTCTTCCAAGTTTTTAGGAGCAGGGAGTAGTGGGCTTTTTTTTTATTATTGTTTCCTTTTTTTTTTTGCCCTTGAGCTAAAAAAAGCAAGCGCCGCCAAGCAGTCACTTTCTAGTCCTCTCCTTCTCAGCACATGACCCAGAAACTTCAGTTGTCGCCTTCTTATACTTTTCATCAATTGCCTATATCTATACTGGTGCTCTTCGCTGAACTTCCTGGTGTGTTACTCTATCTGTCCACGGCATTCTCAACATTCTCCTTAAAAACCACATTTCCGCTGCTTCTATCTTTTTTCTTTGCATTTGTTTTAATTTTCCATGTTTCGCAACCACATAGTAAAGTTGACCATACAAAACATTTTAGTAATCTCAATCGCATCTCCATATTCAAACTCAAATTATTCAACAGTTTCCTCATATTCCCGAAAGCCGTCTTTGCTATACATATCTCCTGCCTATTTTCTCCCTTCCTTCCTCTTCAGGAATCATTCTCCCAAGGTAATTATTTTTTTTCTTCTTGCTCAATAAGCCTTTCCCCAATCCGTATCCCCGCTCGCACTCTCTGCTTTTTCTTTGTAACCACCACAACCTCTGTCTTACTGGCATTGATATTTAGCCCTTTTCTCTCACAACTCTCCTGTATCCTGTTCACTAGTGCTTGTAGTTTCTCCTCTGAATCACCCAAAAGTACAGTGTCGTCTGCATATCTTATATTGTTAACATTTCTACCTCCAATTAAAATTCCATCCGTATCTTTCAAATCTTCCATCACTCGTATAGAGAAAACAAGGCGACAAGACGCACCCTTGTCTGACTCCTCTTCTTATCTGTATCCAGTCTGTCTTCTCCCCGCCAACTCTCACCGCCGCCTTTTAGTCCCAGTACAAGTTGGCAATTAATCTCACATCTTTGCCATCTACACCGATTTCTTTCAACATGTTTATCAAGAATTCATGTTTCATCGTGCCAGAGGCTTTTTCAAAGTCTATAAAACACATATATACATCTTTCTGCACTTTCTTGCACGTTCCAGCACCATTCTAAAAGCAAATATTGCATTAGTGGAACACTTCCCCTTCCTGAATCCATACTGTTCTTCGGACACAAAATTGTCAATCTTCCCTCTTATTTTAGCCGTTACGACTCTTAAACATACTGTACCCAGCTGGCCCATGATGCTTATAGTTCAATGATTTGAACACTCTAAGGTACCGGCTTTCTTTGGAATAGCCACAAACTCTGCTGTTCTCATTGCTTCTGGTATATAACCACTTCCATATATAATCTGTTCACCAATTCCGGGTTTTTTTTTACTCCAAACTCACCAGCTGCCTCCAACATCTCCACAATCACTCCATCTTCTCCACCAGCTTTACCTCTTCTCATGGATCTTATAGCCTCTCTTACTTCATCTAAAATAATTGGTGGCCCTGATAAATCCTCCTCCTCAAAAACCGGTCTATCTCCTCTCGCATCACCATAGAGATCTCCCACATACTCCTCCCATCTCTTCATCACATCCGCTATTTCAACCAAAAAGTAGATGCAAAGATAAGTTAATTTGAAGGTTTTGAGGGATTGTTTGCATGTTAAAGTGAAAGGGAGGGACGATAAAGGGGAGGATGAAAGGAGAGAGTGGAAGGAGAGGTGGAAAGAGAGGGGAAAGAGAACGGAAGCAAGGAGAGTGTTAAGGGAGGAGAGAGGGAGAGAGGAAAGGAGATGGGGAGGGAGAAATGGAAACCGTGGTGGAGAGGCATTAACACCGACGTGGAAAAAAATGAAGAAGAAAGGAAGGGAGGGGTATGGAAAGCAAGGAGAGTGTTTGAAGGATTGTGAAAGGAGAAGGGAAGGAAAGAATGGAAGATGAGGTGGAGGAAGAGGGGAGGTAAGGTGGAGGTGGAGAGGCATGAACACAGCAGCAGCGGGGAGATCGACACACAGCGCTGCTTCACCTCGTCACGGCTGAGCTGAGCGGCAGATGGAGTTGACATGCTCTGACCTTTCCGGCTCATGTCTCCCCGACCAACTGCCGCTTCGCCTCCTGCTTCCCCGCCTGCTGGAAACGCCGAGTCACGTCAGATGGGGAGAGGGGAGAGACGGGAAAGGGGGAAGGAGGAGGAGGAGGAGGAGGGGGAGGAGGGGGAGTTTCGCTTAGCTTCAGTGGCATGCTTAGTGTTCTGGGGGGTTTACGGTGCTCATTATCGATATCACGTGCTGCCATTGTTTAGTTGTCTCTGTTCCCGCTAGGTGACTCATGAGGCTCCCCCCACCCCCCCGCCCTGCTCTTCCTTCTCCCTCCTTCCCCCACCCCACATACATACACTGAACGTTCATTATCAAGTGTTAGTGTTTGGTTAGCTTTCGCATACAAGGCAACGCGAGGTTAGTGACGTGTTTGATACTGGAACCGCTTTATTGTTCTTGTTTTTTTTATTATTATTCTTATTATTGCCTTGTTTTGTTGATTTCTTGTTTTTGTTTTTGTTTTGTTTTTGTTTAAGTTTCCCACTCATTCATGTCCACTATTAATTCACGTATTTGTTTTCCTCCCAAAGTTCTCCTCACGTTTTGTTTTTCCTCGCATTTTTCCTAACCACATTTTTTCAACCCACATTTTTTCTACCCACATTTTTTCTACCCACATTTTTTCTCCCCTCATTTTTTCTCCAAAATTTTTTAACTGACTTTTTTTCTCTCTACGTTTTTTTTCACCCATGTTTTTCACCCAATGTTTCTTCTCCCCACACTTTATTTCTCCTCACATTTTTTTCTCCCCACTCCCATTGCACATTTTCTTTAATTAAGTCTATTAGTTTCGCTTGTTTTCATTATTTTTCCAGCGTAATGACAACGGCTGAGCGCTAAACATTCTTCTCTCGCTTTCCGTCTTCGTGGATATTTACGTGGATGTTTTCTTTTTAAAGCTTCGACTTTCTCTCTTCATCGTGAGTCCATTCGCCCAAGAGAGCCATTACGAGGAAGGCCGGCGCGCACTACTTCGACAAGCCTTCAAGAAAATTACTATGTCACGTCTTTTTCTTCGGTGCGGCTTTTGATACTCCAGAAAATGGCTATCATGTAACGTCCTCGTCTTCGGTACAAGTTTAGTATGCCGCGCGAGATGCTGCCGAGGCTGCCATGACCGAAGGCTGCAATTACGAGAAAACCTCAACCCGGATGGCGTAACCGCGAACTAGCACACCGAACCACACCCAGAAAGATTTCGAATAACGTAAACTTTTGTATTAAGCAGACCTGACCAGAGCATGAGGTTTAAAGGAGGTTAAAGGTAAGGATAGCGAGGGTAAGGAAAGGAAGGAGAGATTGGAAAAGGAAGGAGAAGGGAGGGATAGCGAGGGTAAGGAAAGGAAGGAGAGATTGGAAAAGGAAGGAGAAGGGAAGGGAGAAAGTTAGCGGGATAAGGAAAGGAAGGAGAGATTGGAAAAGGAAGGAGAAAGGAGAAAGTGATGGCGAGGTAAGGAAAGGAAGGAGAGAAGGGAAGAGGAAGAAGAAGGGAAGGGAGAAAGTGATAGCGGGGTAAGGAAAGGAGGAAGAGAAGGGAAGGGGAAGAAGAGAAGGGAGAAAGTGATGGTGAGGAAAGGAAGGAGGATTGGAAAATGAAGAAGGGAAGAGAAAGTGATAGCGGGGGTAAGGAAAGGAAGGAGAGAATGGAAGGGGAAGGGGAAAGGAAGAGAGAAGAGGATAAGTTCAGACTATTAGGATATTCGGATATATTGACATTACGACATATATATAAAAAAAATCCCGTAAACACAGCGAAAAGAATTAAAAGTAAGTTTGGATTGGGCTAAAGATATACGAATTCACTACCAAAATTACGACTTACACGTTAATTAAAGATTCCCAAAGACATACCGAAAAACAATATAAAAAAAATGCTTGCGTTGGTCTTCACAATCTCACGAACCTCATCTTGATATCTATTACGATTTACATATTGAAGAACGGACCCTAAAGACCCACCAACACACATCAAAAAAGTAATAAACCCCCAACTTAAAATTAACCGAGGGACGCAAGAATATACACGCTTTCGATCTTGGAACTCGTCCGGAAAAAGAGCAAAAAATAGAGGCAGCTTTCCGCAAAACTGTCTAAAATTACCATCATTTTGACCAACAGTTATTTCCGCTAAGACTCCGAAACGTTGACTCTGGTGCTGCGGAGGTTTCGTCTCGCCTCGTTTGGAGTGATTGGAACCCTTGTCGAAATTGTGGAGAAAAAAACACCTCCGGGAATAACAACAACAAAAAATACGATGAAGAAAGAAAGGAGGAAGGAAAGAAGGAAAGAAAGAAAGAAAAAAAAGTGAAGAAAGAGAAAGAAAAAGAAAGAAAAAGTAAAGAAAAAGAAAGAAAAGGTAAAAAAAAAAGAAAAAGATAAAGAAAGAAAGAGAAAGTATAAGACCTCTTTCACAAACACTTCACCTCCAGAAGATTGCACAAACATCAAACCAACATTAAAATTTCAACCCACACCGAGACAGACAGACAGACAAAGACACTCTTCCACGCTCCCACCTTCCCTTCCCTTCTCTTCCCATCCTTTCTCTTCGCTAACCATCCCATCCCATTCCATCCCATTTCTTTCCCTTCCCTTCCTTATCCTTCCCATACCTTCCCATCCTTTCCCTTCCCAAACCATCCCATCCCACTTCTTTCCCTTCCCTTCCCTATCCTTCCCTTACCTTCCCATCCCATTCCATCCCATCTCTTTCCCTTCCCTTCCCTTTCATTCCCATTCCATCCCATTTTTCCCTTCCTTTCCCTTCCCTTCCTTCCCTCTCCTTTCCTTTCCTTTCCTTCCTTCTCTTTTAGTTGTCTTTCACTTCCTTCCCTTTCCATCTCTTCCCTTCTCTTCTCTTCCCTTCCCTTCCCTCTCCTCTCTTCTCCTCTAATTTCCTTTCCTTTCCTTTCCATCCCCTCCCTACCCATTCCTTTCCTCTCCTCACCCTTCCCTCCCTCTCTCCCTCTCTCTGCACCCTCAAAAATAAATAAAAGCCATGTCAAAACGTTAACTACAATCCTCGGGCGAGCTAAACGATTACATTCCTCACCCCGTCCCGTCAGCCTCTGCATAATAGTCGAACCTCCCTCTGACAGGTGTTGACACGTATAAATTACCCCTTCTATAAAGCTGTCAGGTGAGGGAGAGGGGTAGGGAGGCACGGGATGGAGGGAGGGGAGGTGAAGGTAGGATAGAGGGTCAAGAGAGGTGAAGGAGGAAGAGAGAGAGAAAGTGAGGGAATGGAAGGAAGGAGGGAGAATAGACTTATGAGGGAGTGGATGAAGGGAAGAATTTTAAATGGAAATGTAGGATGAAGTGCAAAAGGAGACAGACACGTAGACAGACAGACGGACACAGTCAAAGTAAGACAAACATATGAACAAACACTAAAACAGACAGGCCATCACACAGACACATAGATACAGGTTAGCAGCCAGACAAAGACACAGACACAGGTAAAAGAGGGTAGAAGAGAGAGAGAGAGAGAGAGAGAGAGAGAGAGAGAGAGAGAGAGAAACAAAGACAGACACAGTAACATGATAAACACACCACGAGGATCAATGTCAATTATCTATTCATGTCCTTCTTTCCGTGTATCTGTCGAGTCCTTTGTTGCGTTCGTCTATTAATCTGGACGTCCATTTCTGAGCGTCCGGCCGCCAGTGTCTGTCATATTATCTATTACACCTCTCCCGCCATCCATCCAGGTAATATGAACGCGTCGAACACTCCATAACCTTCGTGCGTGGATCATTTCTTCCTCTTCCGGTCCATCTGTTTGTCTTCCTATCGATCAGCTTCGTGTCCACCTGCATTAGTGCTTGCCTTATTTTCTGCACCGTTGTTTACATCATATTAGGAGCCATTTCGCGCGTGAGGTATTTCTATTGCCTATATTACCAAGCGCGTTCAGTTACTGCAAAATCTATACTCTTGAGACGTGATATAAGGGTTTTCAGGTGTTCCCGGAAAGAGTAACATTTGGTATATCGTGTAGAGAAAGAACGTACAACTCATCTCGAATAAATTAAGACTCGAGGTACACTTTCTGCTCACGTTAGCAATAAACACCCCCGGCTATGTGGTGTCCCATGCATAAGTGATGACGGCAGATGACTGGTTCACTTGGATATTGTTATAGTGAGTCGGAAAAACGAAGCCAAGAAGAGGGTAAATACACAAGCAAACAGAGGGAAGTGAAAGAAGAGTATTAAAGTAACAAATGTGATGAATGGATATGAAAACACAACAATTTTTTTTTTTTTACAACAAAGGAGACAGCTCAAGGGCACAAAAAAAAAAAAAAAAACAATAAAAAAAACAAAAAACTCCCTAATGAGGATATGAAGATGATATGAAAACGAGGACGATAAGAGAACGATATAAAAATGAAAAAGATATGAAAACGAAATGAAACGAAAACGATATGAAAGCGAATAATATGATACGGAAACGATATAAAAAAAAAGACAATATGCAAAAGAAGCCAAGAAAAGCGTCAATACACCAGCAAATAGAAGGAAGTGAAAGGAAAATATTAATGTAACAGAAAGGATGAATGGAAGTGAATAAATAGCAGATGAGAAGGTGATGAATGAGAGGTCTTTGTACTAGGAATTGGTGTCCCTGGCGATGGTAACGCAAATAGATACTCCCATTAACCCATCAATTGCTCTTTGCTATAATATTAAGTCTGTCTATATGTCTACCGATCTGTTTGTACTTCTATCTGTCCGGATGTGAATATATATCTATCAATCTCATGTCTACTTTTATTTATACACATTATCTTCTGTCTATCTGTCTGTGTGTATCAATTTAATCTGTCTAGCTTTTTATCAGTGTTTGTTTCTATCGATTCCCCTCTATATCTGTCTACCAATCTCATCAGTCTACTTTTCTATTTCTACCTGTGATTTACCTTAATTTATACATCTATTACCTGTCTGTCTCTGTGTTTATTTATCAATTTCATCAGTCTGGCTTTCCATCAAGGTATGTTTCTATCGATCTTTGTGTATGTCTACCAATTCCATCATTCTAACTTTCTATTTCTACCTGTGATCTACCTGTATGTATTTGTCGTATTTCTGTCAATCTGTGTTCATCAATTTCACCTGTTTAGCTTACCACCAATGTCTTTCTATCGATCTCTATGTATCAGTTTACTAAATTCCATCATTCTAACTTTCTATCTCTATTTCTACGTTTTTTCTGTCAATCTGTGTTTATCAACTTCACCTGTTTACCTTACCACCAATGTCTTCCTATCGATCTCTATGCATCATTCTACCAATCTCATCCGCCTACCATTCTACCTGTGCCTTCCCGTCTATCTACCTGGCTGCCTATCGACCCACCTATATAGCCATCAGCCTACATATCTGTTTACCTGGAAGCACCTGCCCGCACCAAGCCGTCACCTGCCTCCCGGGGCGCGGCGTTGCGGCGGGGAGATTACAGAGCCGAGGTCGTGTTGCTCGCCATCCATTGTCCTCCCTTCCAATCGGCTTTCCCTCGCCCCAATACTTTTCCTTCTTTCCTCGGTTTTACATACACGTCCATTATCCCCTCCATGCCTTCCTCCCTGCCCTCTTTCCTCCTTCCCTTCCCCCTCTGTTTATTCTCCTCTCTGTGGCTCCCTTTCATCAATGTCTTCCTTCTTCCTCTCCTTCCCTTCCCTTCCCTGTTTATTCCTCTACCTCTCCCTCTATCCATTTCGCTTTTCCTCCCTTTACTCCATGCCTCCCATTCTCCCTTCTTTCCTCCCTCCCTCCCCTCTGTTTGTTCCTCTACCCTTCCCTCAATCCATCTCTCTTTTCCTCCCTTTCCTCCATCCCTTCCTTCCTCCCTTCCCATGTTTATCCTTCTAACCTTCCTTCTATCCATCTCTCTTTCTCTCCCTTCCCTCTCTTCTTTTCTTCCTTCTCCTTCCCCTCTACCTTCACCTATCTCTTCAACCTACCTTCCCTTCCTTCCTCCCTTCTTTCCTCCCTCCTCCGCTCTTCCATCTATCCATCTGTCTTTCCCTCCCTTCCTCCTTTCCTTCCTCTCTCTCCTCTTTCCTTCCTCCTCCTCCCCTACTCCCCGCCATTCCTTGCCCTCTCCTTCCCTCTGTCTATCTCTCTCTCTCTCCCTCCCTCCGTCCAATAGCTCTTCGCTGATCCTATATTATTGTGAAGTCCTAATCTAAGACAGTGTTGTTATCTTTTATCTTTCCGTTGCTACAAATGGTGAGCAAGATTTCCATGTATCGCATTTGGAGTCTCGATCATGCGCTGTACCGAGAAATGGCGGGAGGGACACACACACACACACACACACACACACACACACACACACACACACACACACAGACACACACATACACACACACACGATGATGGACAGAGGGCGAGATACACACAAACGACGAAAACAAAATAAGAAATGGAAAATAAGAAATAGAAAAAAAAGAAATAAAAATAAGAAATGGAAAAAATTGAAATAGAAATAGAAATAAAGAAAAAAAAGCGTTAATATGAAATAGGAAATACAATCTTTTAACCTGAATGCATTTGTTTATAAAAAAAATATATATAAACTAATACACCGAAAGACAATTAACTAAACTAACGACACCAAATCATCCTCGTTAACCACACAAAAACCGTCTTCCTTAACCATACAAAAATCCTCGTTAACCATACAAAAATCGTTCTCGTTAACCATACAAAAATCCTCGTTAACCATACAAAATTCGTCCTCGTTAACCATACAAAAATCTTCGTTAACCATACAAAAATCCTCGTTAACCATACAAAAATCCTCGTTAACCATACAAAAATCTTCGTTAACCATACAAAAATCGTCCTCGCTAACCATACAAAAATCCTCGTTAACCATACAAAAATCGTCCTCGTTAACCATACAAAAATCCTCGTTAACCATACAAAAATCGTCCTCGCTAACCATACAAAAATCCTCGTTAACCATACAAAAATCGTCCTCGTTAACCACACAAAAATCATCCTCTTTAACCATACAGAAATCATCCTCTTTAACCATATAAAAATCATCCTCTTTAACCATACAAAAATCATCCTCGTTAACCATACAAAGACCATCCTCGTTAACCAAACAATATAATACTAAACAACAACAAAACTACTTAAGCTCCCCATTTCCCCGTCACTAACCCTCCCTTCACCCTTCCTTTCCCCTTATCATGTACCCCTCTCCCCTTCCCCCCTAACCACCATATCCCTTACCCTTTACCCCTAATCTCCGGACCCGTTTTCTTTGACTACTTCACAAAGGGTTGGGGGGTGACTATTACATCTTTAGGGGCAAGGTGTTGGGTGGGGTGTGTGTGGGGGGGAAGGGGGGGAGGAAGGGGGGTCGCGCATGGCAAGTCGAGGTCCCATTCGTCAGCATTAGGGGTCCGCCAGTGATCCTGTAATCTGAGCATGAAGTAGGATGCAGAAATTACCTGGCCTGTTATGACTCCCCCTGAAATGATAGCGGAACTGAAAGCTATTTTGAACATCCCCTGAACTGCGGGAGGGAGGAAGGAGGGACGGGAGGTAAGAGGGAGAGAGGAGGGACGGGAGGGAGGGGAGAAGGAAGGAAGGGATTACGGGAGGTAAGAAGGAAGGAGGAAAGGAGCGAGGGGAGGGAAGAAGGAAGGGGAGCAAGGGAGGAAGGGAGGGAGATTGGAAGAGAGCGAGGGAAGGTGGAAGAAAGGTAGCGTGGGAGGGAGGGAGGGAGGAAAGAAGGAAAGGAGCGAGGGAGGGAGGTAGGAGAGAAGGAAAGGAGCGAGGAAGGGAGGAAGGAAAAGAGCGAGGTAGGAAAGTTGGAAAGTTTCGTTTAGTCGGCGCAACATCTGTGGTCATATGCCGGAGCGAGGTAGGAAGGGAGGGAGGGATGAAGGGATTGAAAGACACATTAGAGAAGAGGAAGGAAAAGAAAAAGCAATGGGAACAAATGGAAGTGGTAAAATGAAAGGGATATTGAGGGAAACGGAGATAATGATCAGAGATAAAAATCACAATAACAGTGTTGAAATTACCCATTGATGGAAAACATGTATTATTATGCTTTGGGTATTGGATAGATTGATAGAGAGATAGACAGATGGACACACAGACAGACAGACAGGACAACCGAGAGAACAGGACAGAGAAGGAACGAGAGAGAGAGAGAGAGAGAGAGAGAGAGAGAGACATTTATAAAATGTTAGATGTAAAAATAAAGAAAGAAAATATAGAGAGAGAGAGAGAGAGAGAGAGAGAGAGAGAGAGAGAGAGAGAGAGAGAGAGAGAGAGAGAGAGACCCAAAGAGGAATATGAGAAAACTAGAGACAGATAAAGAAGAAACGAAAAAGGGAAAGACAGCGAGAGAAAGAAACCGCAGAGGAATATGAGAAAACATGAGATAGCAAAGAAAACAAAGAAACAAGAAAGAGAGTGCGAGGGAGAAAGAGACAAACCCAAGAGGAAGAAATTGGAGATAAAAAGGAATAAGAAAGAAAGAGCAAGCGAGCGCGAGAAAGAAAGAAACCCAAGAGGAAAAAGAAAATAAGAAAACTGGAGATAGAGAACAGATAGATAATAAGAAACAGAAGGAACAAGAGAGAAAGAGAACGCAATCGAGTAAGAGACAAACCTCAAACCCAAGAGAGGAATATGAGGTAAAAAAAAAAAAAAAAAAACAGCAATATATTTACGACGAAAAGGAAGAGGAAATGACAGGGTGACAGGCAGCAGGACGGGGCGAAAAGTGTCATTAGAGGCGGGGGGATGCATCGCAAGGCCGGGGGCAACAGGATACCAGAGCGCAGCGGGGAAATTGAATGTATCTGGCAATATTATGTGCTTAGGGTGGCAGGGTGATGGAAGGAGCCGGGGGGAAGGGAGGGGAGGGGAGAGGAGGGAATGGGACGAGAGGGTGAGAAAGGGTGGGATGGTAGAGGATGGAAGGATAGAGGAAGGGAGATAAGAAAGGAGGGGAAGATGAAGGGAAGGGACGAGAGGGTGAGAAAGGGTGGATGGTAGAGGATGGAGGGATGGAGGAAGGAGATAAGAAAGGAGGGGAGAAGAGGGGAAGGGACGAGAGGGTGAGAAAGGGTGGATGGTAGAGGATGGAGGGATGGAGGAAGGGAGATAAGAAAGGAAGAGGAAAGGAGGGGAAGGAGGGAGGTTTGGGCCCATGTAGGGAAAAGGAATGAAAAGTAAGAGAAGAAAAGAAAGAAAGAAAGAAAGAAAAAAAGAAAGAAAAATAAGCGAAAGAAAAAGAAGAAAAGAAAGAGAAAAATAAATTAAAGACAATAAAGCAGAAACAGAGGAAAGAACGAGTGAAGTAATAAAAACACAAAGAAAAAAAAGACAGACACAAAAAATGAAAGAAAGAAAACAAGAGAGAAAATACCAAGTTTGGGAAAATAATATGAAGATGTCAAATAACTCAGAAAGAAAAGACACTAATAAACATCCGTCATTACTGCTTAGAGGCACAACAGCAAAAAAAAAAAAAAAAAGAGCAAAATAACATCTCTGCGGCAGTAAATAAAGAACCGCCTTGTTCCCGGAGTGCTGCAGGGCGTCCACGGAGCCTCTGCCCTTCATCGCGTGTATACCGACCAGGCGGCGGCTCGCTCCCTCCCACAGCAGCACGTGGCGGCCTCTTGCATTGTTTACGTTCCGCCTTGATTACGTCGGCAGGTGAAAGGTAGAGGTGTAAGGTAAGGGAGCAAGGTAAAGATGGAAGGAAAAGGTATAAGGTTTAGGAGCAGCGAGTAACGGGCTTTTTTTATTGTTTCTTTTTTTGTGTGTACCCTTGTGCAGTCTCCTTTTGCTGTAAAAAAATAAAAATAAGTAAATAAAAAAAAAGCAGGTATAAGGTAAAGGTGCAAGGTAAAGGTATAAGGTTGAGGTGTACGGTGAAGTGCACGATAAAGGTGTAAAGGTGTTGTTTAAATGAGTCTTTGATTATAACGCCAAGGTATTAGGTATTAGTCTAGGTATAGGGATGTATAGGTAAAGGTTTTGTTTGGACACCGCTTTCATTTTAACGCCACAAAGGTGAAGGGTTATAAATATAGTTAACATGCAGAAAGTAAAAGGATGTTCTCTCTTTCTATTCTCTCTTCTCTTCTCTTCTCTTCTCTTCTCTCTCTCTCTCTCTCTCTCTCTCTCTCTCTCTCTCTCTCTCTCTCTCTCTCTCTCTCTCTCTCTAAGTATCTACATGTCTGTCTACCTCAATCTCTACCATTCTCTTTATCTACCTGCCAACAATACTGCTTCAGGGTACAAGACAGCAATGCATATAAGAACTGCAGATACAGAAAAAAAATAGGTGCTCTTTCTTTCTCTTTTTCTAGGTCTTTATTTTACTTTCTATTTAGCTATCTATCTCGGTATCTATGTATCTATCTATCTCAGTCTCTATCTCTATTTATCTACCAATAATTCAAGTTTCAGAGCAAGTAGACAGCGGTGCTTGCAATGGAAGAGCTCTCTAAATCTTAAGCTCCAGCACCTTCAGCTCGCAGCCTCGCCGAACATGTTACTCGCTGATAACGCCTTCGAGGGATGACGCCCCATGACAGCTGGTAGGCTCAACTCAAGGCTGGATGCTCTCTATAAGGAAGCTGACGGAAAAGAAAATGCCAGTCTGATCGTACAACTCACAACTCACTCATTGCTCTCTTCCCAGCACAGCCACAGAGCAGAGACAAAAAACACAACACAGGAGACGGGCAACTTAGCAGCATGAAAGAACACTGAAAAAAGACGGAGAGCAACACAGGGACGGAAAACTTAGCAGCCTCAAAAACCACATGCAAAACACCAGAAACACAGCACTAGGACGCAAAACTTACCAACATTATAAAGTACACTGCAAAACAAAAAGAACATACAATACTAAGATTTAAAACTTATCAACATTAAAAACCACTGCAAAACGAAGCCGCGAAATCTCCTCAAAGTCTTCAACGGGATATGTTTACTTACGGCGTAGTGAAGTGTAAGGCGCCTACACACAAGCTGGGAAGAATTTACAGGTAAGAAGTGAAGGAAAGCTGCATGGTAAGTGTAAATAGACAGGTGAGCATGTAGCGTGGACTAACCAGGTGGGTGATGGGAGCGAGCAGGGGAAAGAGGGGAGAGAGAACGGGGGAGGAGGAACAGAAAGGACGAGGGGAAAGGAGGGAGAAAGGGGAGAGACGGGGAGAGCACAGAGGAGGGGTGCGTTGAGTAAATTTGCAATAACTAATAATTCAGAGCATACAGGTATTATGAGGTTCCAAGCGATAAACTGAAAGAGATATTAGCGCAGTGTTCTGGGAGAGGGAGGGAGGAACGAGGGGAAGACGGAGGCGAGGGAGGAGGAGGGAAAACAAAACAGAAGTGTGTACGAACAGGCTGGGAGACTCTGGTGACAATATGAGCGGAAAATTTAGGGAATGGATGACGATTTTAATATTTGATTGTGTTAGCTCAAGACAATATATTATAAAACAAGTTCTTGGTACAAATACAAAGAAACAAAGACTGGAGTGTCGAGTGACCGGACAGATAGATGACCACACACACACACACACACACACACACACACACACCTTAGGAGCAACGCCCACACCCTTTCTCAGCCTGGCAGCACACCCACCTCACCCACCCCTCCCACACCTATCCCACCCTTCCCCACCCACCCTCACCCTCCTGCTGGTTCATCCAAGTTTACTCTCATCGCCTTCCGCCCCGTCCCGCCCCTCCCCGCCCCGCCTCACGCCCTGGACGAGGCGCCGCAGACGATCACTCTAATTGTCAGCCGCGCAGCGTGATCCTCCCCAATTGAAACGTCAACTTCGCGTATCAATAAATCGAAGCTGTCGGCAAAAGGGGCGGGCGGGCTGTAGACCTCCTGCCTGTCCCGTTGCTCTTCGCTCGGGGCCTCCAAGACGACCGCTCCTCCTCACCGCCGCTTCTTCTTTCTTGCCGTCCTCGCCATTCCGGAGGGCGCGGCTGAAGGACGAAAAGGTGTGGAAAGTGACGGAGGAAGGAGGAACGGCCGTCAGTCACAGCAAATAATGTGTATGTCCGAGTAGATCTTCCCCGTAGGTGGTCAAGCGGGTTACATGGCCGGCCGCTCCTCCTCCACACACGCACACACGTCTCCACACCTCTCCGTCCTTCCCTTCAATCTCCTCCCTCACCGCGTATCCCTCACATCTTCCTCCCCTCGCGCCCTCCCTTTCCGCCCCCTTCCCTCCCCTAGAATGGACTCATGTGTGAAATAAATATCATAATGAAGGGAGTGTGGTGGGGCGCGGGCGGCGGACGGGCAGCGGCGAGGACCCGTGGCGAATCGGGAATGAGGCGGCGGCGGAGGTGCTGGTGGCGACGCCCGTCCCGCCGCCGCCGCTCGCCGCCAGACAAAGGTGGTGCGTCAGCGTCTATATTTCAACTGGTTCTGCTTCCTGCCGATCCTCTCAATGGCTTCATCTGTTGGTATACATTATTCATTATACTCGCCATTCACACCTACCGAGTTGCCAGGTGTCGCCGCCGAGCCGTTCAGCCGCGGTCCCGCGCGCCGCAGAGGGCTCGGCGGTGTCCTGTGAGCCCGGCGTGTTTACCGGGAAATAAAGATCATGGTGCATCTGCCTCCGAGTGTTTGGAGGAGGTGTGTAAGCAGAAACCACATGTATTTGCTTTAGGGTTAGACTCAACACGCGTCCTCTCGCTGCGGGTAATGAAATGCGCCGCGCGTCACCGCCGCCCGTGACTGGCTCGGCAGCGAGGCGGCGGGCGGGGCTTGGCGGCCGCCCTCCAATCAGCCCCGAGGGGCAGGGCGACGCCACGCAACGCCCACACCCCACCGCCATGCCAGCCAGAGTTACTGCCTGACATAATATTCGAGCTTGGTTGGTGGAAAGAACAAACATTTGTTGACGTTTCACGTAAGCGATCTAATTTAAGTGGCACAGGAGAAGAATAGACGAAGAATTAGACAGGCGTCAGGCTGACAGACAGCCGAGAGCAAAGTGAACGCTGTAACTCACTGTGGTTGTTGGGAGTCCGAGAGCGAGTCAGCGCGGCGGCTGCGGCAGTGTTGTGGCGACCTCGCTCTCATCACCGCACTCCCGGGCTGCACGATTTCTCCGCCAAGGCATGTGACCGTCGGCAGCGACCGACGCTGCTTGGATACAGACTAAAAGTGCCGAACTTCTGTGACCACAGGCGTGTAGTGAGTGAACGGCGGGTGGAAATGTGGCAGAGGGCGGCGAAGGCGATACAGCGGCGGTGAAAAGAGCAAAGCGGCCGCCACCCGCGGGGGAGGCAGGGCGGCCGGCCCCGCATGTGTCCGGAGATGAGCGCTGAGGTGGCGCTCGGGGCCTGGCGCCGCCCGCCGGAGGCCGCGGAACCCTTGCAGAAACCAGATGGGGATACGGAGGACAGGCCGGTGGTTCAGACAAGCTCAGAAGAACAACCTGATTCTAGGCCGCGGACGGGAGATGAGAGCGACAGTGATATTAGTGTAGGCTGCCCCTCACCGAGACCTGTCCGGGAAAACTCTGCTGAAAACGGGGAGAGACCGCCGCAGGATGCTACTGAGAGGCTGGAGGCCGCCCCCACCAGCACGCCCAGCCCGGGGACCACCACAAGTAAGTACCAGGAAGATGGCGTCACGTCCCCGGAGTGCGCCATGTCGCCGCCGGCGCCGCGTTCCCCGCCGGCCAAGGAGGGCGGCGAGGATGAATATTTCAAGCCGCTGAAGAAGCTGAGAATGGTGCAGCTGCAGCAGGAGGAGGCGGCACTGGCGGCACGTACGCAAGCGGGCGTCAAGTCATTCTCAATCACCGAGATTCTCAGCCACAAGCCAATAGTGGCAAAGGCCCCGGAGGCCACGGGGGCCCGCATAGTGCGGCCCTGGGACACTGACGACGACGACGACTGTGGCTCGCGGCCCCACTCCGTGGATGACATGAGCGTGTCGTCGGCCTCGTCCTCCGTGGGGTCACCTCGGCCGGCCTCAAGCGGCCCCAGCTCAACCAGCTCCGGTCACGGCCCCGCGAGACCGAGAGGCAAGGACGGCAACCCGCTGGACGCCCTGTTCCAGATGACCAGCAAGACCTTCGAGGGACTCAAGAGCGGCCAGCAGGCGGGTGAGTACCCCATCTGTCCCCGGCATACACACACACACACACACACACACACACACACACACACACCAGTTCTCTACAGCAGTGTGCTGATGTTTTTTCCTCGCATTTGCTGTCAATTCCTTCATATTTACACAGACAAGCGCCACAACTATATTATCTGCTTATTGTCTTAATACAAAAAACAGAGAATGAATTTTCCCCGTAGCAGCAATCATTACACCGCCGCGGACACACCGTTTTCAAGTAACCCGCGCCTGCGACATGTTTGACACGCTGTTATTGTGTTGTGTCTCAACGAGCGCTCGCCCTTGCGATGCGGGGCACACGCTGCCGTGCGGCGGTAGGTGACACACACATGACGGCAGACATGCAATATGCAGGAAAAATAGTTATTGTTAATAACAACCTCAGTAATATTTATTCTAATGATTTCAATGATGGTAGCGGTATCAGTACCAGTAATGGTAGCGGTAAGAAAATTTACTACTATTATTAATAATGATGAAGTTAATAAAATAAAATAAAATCATCATTATTATCATTAGTAGTAGTAAAATCAGTAATGGTATTGGTAGTTTTTTCAATTTTACTATTACCAAAATAACTAGCATTGAAAACGCTAAAAAAAATCCCACAGCAGCAGCAGCAGCAGGGCAGTGACGTGAAAGCAACAACCAAACCTGACACAAGCAGCGGCGATTCTTTTCCTCGTGGCTGTGAAGAAAATCCTGCATGTACAGCAGCAACGATCATCACGTTACTTGTAAAAAATATGTGTTAGTTTTCTTATCAGTATCTGCAAGACCTACATTTCTGACAAGCAAGTGAAATCTCAGGAAACAAAGTTATTAAAAACACGACAGCAGCTTTCCAACAATGCTGCCAAATATTACGGCTGTCGTAAAACAGAACCGCTTGGCACTTCTATGAGGAGGAGGAGGAGGAGGAGGAAGAGGAGGAAGAAGAGAAGGAAGATTGCATGACAAACAGAGCAGAAAATGTTATGTTTCAGTTCACCTAAAATATATTTATAAGGAAAGATTAAAATGAGTCCGCGCAACCTTATTAATTATGCAAGCCCTCTCGCACACCCTCCCCTCCCCTCTATCCCTCTCTCTCTCTTTCTCATGCACAACCCCACGCCTGCACACACAAGAGGAGCAACAGATTTCCCCAAAATATTAATAAAACAAAATTACTAGTACACTTTCATGACCATAGGAATACCAGACACACGAAGCTGCATCATTTTAGGAATAGTTAGCGTTTAAGCTACACAAAGAAACACCTAAAGAACCACTGAAGAAAGAGAATAAGTAAATAATGTTAACCAGGAGGAGACTCAGATTTAATTCTACGCAGAGTTCACACCACATCTCCCTAACACTGAGAGGCTGAATATATATAAAGTGACTCTATAATATTGTTCCGTAGTATTAACCATCAGAGGTGTAGCATGTTATAGAACACCACCACCGCCATTACCACTCCCAGATCACCATCATCACCACCACGACAACAATTCAACAAGGCGAGGAAGAAACAATAATCACTGAATGGACAAGACTAACAAACAAATCCTAATGCCAGCTAGCACTTACGATAACAACACGCACATACACACGCACACTCACACCTCCTCATGTCATGTTCATAAGCGACCACAAACCCGGGCTCACACTATACTCTTTCTTTTTTTTTTTTTTAACAAGTGCCACCGAACGAGTATTTTCTTTACAAACACTGCACTACAATTTGGCCCGCGTAAAACACCGCCCTTCTGTTTTATCTCGGCACCCCAACACCCCGTTTTCTCCCACTTGCTTGCTCTTCAATTCTACCCAATAAGTGAGTTTTCTTCTCTTTTTTTTGTGTGGATCTTCTTCAGTCGGCGCGAGTTGATTATTATACGCCGAGAGATTTCTTAATTATGATGGATTGTGACGTACGCACACACGCATGTACACTGATGGCATGCACACTTATACGATGGCGCGCGCGCACACACACACACACACACACACACACACACACACACACACACACACACACACACACACACACACACTAGTACCAGAATTTCTCCAGGAAACGATACGAAAAAAAAAAAATAGAATAACCCGCCACGTACTTTCAAGGCCAGAACTACAACAAAAAGCCTGACTTTCACATCTGTATCAACATCGCTCTTTAAACACAGACGGAAGACGTTGGATAAAAGAGAGGAAACTGAAGGTAAAAATGATGGGAAATTAAACGGTATATATATTTGCACCGCGCAGAGCATCCCTTTGTGAATTTGAAAGTGTCCAATTGATTTTTCCTCCTCCCGCCCTCTCCTCTCCGCCTCAGGAATTTGCGCGTGAGTCACGAGGCCGCGGCACGGAGTGGGGAAGCCGCAGGCAGGGAGAAAAAAAAGTTAGCAAAAATCTGCCATGGCCGTATGATATAAAGAAAAACCTCTACCCTATATACGGGCTGGCACACACACGCACACGCACACGCACACGCACGCACACACACACACACACACACACACACACACACACACACACACACACACACACTCAATACACTGAAGTAGGACGAATTCAGAGGAAGATATATGGAAGTATTTTCTGTTACATTGATATACCAGGTGATTATGCAATTT
The DNA here is from genome assembly GCF_024679095.1 of Eriocheir sinensis. Lineage (NCBI taxonomy): Eukaryota > Metazoa > Arthropoda > Malacostraca > Decapoda > Varunidae > Eriocheir > Eriocheir sinensis. The sequence continues at coordinate 14,672,713 of NC_066520.1, forward strand.
ATGTTACTACTACTACTACTACTACTACTACTGTTACTGCTGCTGCTGCTGATGATGATGATGATGATGCGGCTGCCACTCCAGCAGCCGCCGTTGTTGTTGTTATTTTTGTTTCAACTACTACTACTTGTCTGTTGTTTTCTTGTTTGCCTTAGTCTTTATTTTTCGTAGTAGGGTGTTGTTGCTGTTATTGGTATTGGTATTCTTGCTGCAGTTATTGTTATTGTTATTGTTGTCACAGTTGTTATCATTGTTCTTCTCGTGGTGCTGCTGCTGTTCTCATTGTTTTCATCATTATTGCCGCGGTGGTTATTGTTTTTCCACATACGAGCTTCATAATTACCGTAAGAAATCAACTGATGATATTTTCGTAGTAAAACAGCGCCACTACTAGTGTTGCTGTTCCTGCGACTTATACAATTACTACAATTTTACTACTACTACTACTACAACTACTACTACTGCTACTACTACTACTACCATCACCACTACCACTGATACTGCTAATAATAATAATGCCACTACACTACCAATATACCTACTACTACTACTACTACTACAACTACTACTACTACTACTAAAATGAAAAAAAAATACCACAACTAAAGAGAACGATTATAAGAATTATAATAATAATAATAATAATAATAATAATAATAATAATAATAATAATAATAATAATAATAATAATAATAATAATAATAATATTCTTTCATTGTTATCATTATTCATCTTACCCTTATATATCATTATTTCTATTATCATTTTTTTTATTTGCATCACCATTATCTCTTCTCTATTTATTACTATTATTACTACTGTGTTAAAAATATAATAACAGTAATTATTATTATTATTATTATTATTATTATTATTATTATTATTATTATTATTATTATTATTATTATTATTATTATTATTATTATTATTATTATCAGTTTTATTGCTGCTGCTGTTCCTGTTGCTGTCGTGGTTTTATTTTGTAATTATGATCATCCCATCACCATCCACGTCATCATAGGCATCATTACGTTGTCATAATTAATACTATCTACAAACTCACCCTGCCGCCCTCCCTGTCGTCTCCCTTCCCTCGCCCTCGCCGTGTCCAAATCTTTGTCTCCTCTCCCCTCGGCCCTCCGCCCCTCTCTCGTTCCATCACATTTTTCGTTTCTTCACTCAATCACTCCCTTACCCACCTCCCTCCCCACTCCCTTCCTCCCTCCCCGTGGCCTGTAATAAGTCCGATAAGCTGGGCCGCGATATGAAGAGCAGCGATCAGGCGGCCTTGCTGGGGCGCCAAATTGCCTTCCCTGCCCGTCAGCGGCGCCGCGCGGGCCAATCAGACGCGGCTCCGTCACCGTTGGGACGAGCCGGTGCCGGGCCGCCCGTATTTTTCAGTATTTATCGCCTGCCTTATATAGTAAATTTGACTCTTTGGCGGTGATTTCTATTGCTCTTATTTCGTTATTTAGGTTTATTTGATATCGTTTTTGTCTAGCCAATTTTTCTTTTATTCTTTTGCTTTTTATAATTCTTCATATATTTTTCGTTTGTTTTATCTGATTTTGTCTTGGTTGTTTATAATTTTTCTGTTTTCTGTTTTTTTTTCTTCCTTATCTCTTTCGTTGATCCATTTTCTTTTCTTATGCCTGGTAGAATTTTCATATTTTTGTTCAGCCTGGTTTGTAATTTTCTCTTTTCTGGACAAGGACTAAACACGAGTCTATAATTTGTTACCTGTCGCCAAAACTGCCTCATCTATTTCAGTGCATCATCTTCGACTGATTCCTGTAACACCCGACATTTCGTTACATTGCCTTGCCCTCCCATCCACCCACGCACCCCCCCCCCCCCCCCTGCCAGCGTTAGCGAGTGACTGTGACTGATGACCACCGTTGCCTGATTATCGTACTCAGAGCCTCGTATTTACCGGTTTATGAGTCATAGCTATTGCCAAAAACACCAATAATTAACTATTTTAACGAAAACTATATATGAGGGCAGTTATTGGGATCAAGGAGGCAGTTTTTGGGTCGGATATTGGCAAACATTGGAGGCTGAATACGACAATCTGGCACCGTTGCTGATGACTAATAACGCTTCTCGTCACATCCTACAGTTCCTCATTTTCCCTATACCTTGCAATACCTTTCTTTTTATCTCAACGCTCAATTTCTTTTCCATTTTTCCTTTCCGTCCACATTTCTATATATATCTTTCATAGTGACGATTTTAGATTCCGGTACTTTCCTCTTGCCATTAATATTCAATCGTACTTATTTTTACTTTTTGCTATGTTACCTGGCGCCTCATTTTACAAGGCAACCACTCACCTAAAAGCACACCACACACCAAAGATAAAAAAAAATTGATTATAATAAGTCATGTGCTTGAGACGAAGGTGAAGTAGCTAAAAAAAAAATAATGAAGATAGATTAATATGGAGGAGAAAGTGGTGATCATATTTCCTTTTTAGTAATCGAATCTCCACCACTCTCAATCTACACGTACGGAAAATGAGGTTGAAGGGGCGTGAGGGAAGTGAGTGGAGATGAAGCGGGGAGTGGCGGGGCGGGGCGGGGCGGGGCAGGAACGGGGGAGGTGTGGTGACAATAGGAACACCAGACACCATGCACACTGTTCTTCCTAGCCAGGCGTGAAAGGGCATGCATTAAGGTGGGGGGGGGGGGTATTGCAGGCATGATAACCCACACACACACACACACACACACACACACACACACACACACACACAAGCTTCAAAAAAAGACAAACTTATGCTCTGCCCAAATGAGATCACTCCATCTACACACATACCCTTACCAAGAACTCCTCCTCCTCCTCCTCCTCCTCCTCCTCCTCCTCCCACACGATGCATTAGTCCATTTCGGAGCAGTGATTTACCTGGCGAAGGGTCATTAGTGAGGTGCCGCGTGGTGGTGCCTACCTGTCTATACACCTTACGTGCTGAATGGTGGTTGGTGGTGGTGATGGTGGTGGTGGGTGGTGAATGTGGTTGTATTCTCCTTTTACCCGTTTTTCAGAGTGGATTTTGATGGTAGGGTAACTTTTTTCTTTCTCATTCATTATTTTTGTTCTACTTTTTCCTTGTGTTCCTTATCTGTTTATTATTTATCATTTTCAACTGTTTATCATTTGCATTCACCTTTTACCCGTTTTTCAGAGTGGATTTTGATGGTAGGGTAACTTTTTTTCTTTCTCATTCATTATTTTTATTCTACTTTTTCCTTGTGTTCCTTATCTGTTTATTATTTATCATTTTCAACTGTTTATCATCTCCATCCTGTTGTATCTCTGCTGTTGCTACGTCCATCTATCCTGCAGTACCTTTTTTTGTATCTCAACTCTCAATTTCTTTTCCATTCTCCTTTCCTTCCTTTTCTCTCCTATTTTTTTTCTTTCTTACTCTATTCTCCTCCCTCTTAGTCTTCACCCTTCTTTTCCTTCCTTGTTTTCTCCATGTCAACCTATCCTCTTCCATTGTACCTCATCCCTTCTTTTCCTCCTTCTTATTTGTTCTCTTTCAACCTCTTCTCCCCCTTTCACTTTTTTTTATTTTCCTTCATTATTTTCTTTTACCTATTCCTCCTCTGTCTCTTCCTCTCTAACTTCTTTCCTTTTTCTTCGACTCTCTCATGCACCCTGTTCTCCCTCTTCTTCCCTCTCCTTTCCTCCATTCTCTTTTTACATCCAATTCTATATTCCTCCCTTTCTCTTTTCTTCCTTTCTTCTTTTCACCGTCACCTACTCCTTCCTTCCCTCCCTCTCATTCCCTTTCCTCCAATATTTCCTTTCGCCCAAATCGAACCCACCCACCCACCTCCTCCCCCTCCTCCCTCCCCTCCCTTTCCTTTTCTCTCCCGCCCCGTCTCATTAAGGTAACATCAATGACTCCCTCCCTCCTTACCTGGACCTTTAATGATCCAGGTGTGTGCATGAGCCCAGGTGACCCGTTTATTGAGGGCCGGAGCTGGTCATTAAGTATCACCTGGGTCACGACGATACCTGGAGAAAGGGTCGAAAGGTGTGGGAGGTGGGGCGAGAGGAGGAGGGGTAGGGGAGAAGGAAGGAGTGTGTAAAGGGGAGGGAGAGGTGAGGAGAATGGTGCGGGGAGAGAAGAGGGAGGAGAAGAGAGTAGAAAGGTGTGGGAGGTGAGAGGCGGAGGGTTTTAAAGGATGGGGGAGTGTAAGGGGGAAGGGGAGATGAAAAAGGTGATGGGGAAAGAGAGGGGAGGAGAAAATGATTGGGAGAAGAGGAGATAAGGTGATGGAGGGAGAGGGAAGGAGAAAGGTAATTCGAAGAGGGAGAGGAGGAGAGAGGTGATAGTGGAGGAGAGGGGAGAATAAAGTTACTGGGGAGAATAGGAGGAAAGGGGAGGAAAATAAGTGATACGGAAGATAAGAGGAGGAGAGGGAAGGAGATGTAATGGGGGAGGAGAGGGGAGGAGAATGATAATGGGGAGGTGATGAGGGAGGGGGAAGAAGAAAGGAGATGGGGAGAGGGGAGGTACAAAGAGAAAGGTGAAGAAGGGGGAGGAGGAACATGATTAGTATTGAATGAATGTATTGTTCAAGGCACTACTTTTGTTGTTGTTGTTGTTATTATCAGTTATTATTGTTATTACTGTTGTTGCTGTTGTCACTGAAGGTACAAAGAGGGTAATAACATACGTGCCGTTGGTGGTTGCGTGTAAATAATTATTTTCTTAATGGGCTCTTTAAATTTTATCTTTTCATGTACTTTCAATTATAATTACATGACTGTCTATTCCTTTGTTTCATTTCTATAATCTTCACGGACGAGGGTATAATTTATACATACCATAAAAGGGAGATAGAAAGAAAAATAGATATAGATCGGAAAATTGATAAAGAAAAATCGCATAACAAGGGAAATACAACAAGAGGTAAGATACAGGGAGGAAGGAAGGAAAGAAAGACAAAAATAGCAACCTCGGGCTTTTTTTCATTACTGTTTTCTTTTTTTTTTTACGCCCTTGAACTGTCTCCTCTGCTGTAAAAATAAAAAAAAATAAAAAAACGTAACACCAAGGGGAAAAAAATGAGCTAAAATACAAAGCAAATAAGAAGAAGAATGTCAGAAGAAGCAGGAGGAAGCGAGGAGAGATACATGTAATACAATAACACTAAAGAAAAACAAGAGGAGAGGCAAAGCAGGGGAGCAACTTGAAGACGAAAAATAGCTGCACACTCCCCCTTATGATCACTGCTCCCCTCCTTACAGTCACCACCACCACCACCACCACCACCACATCACACTACCCCCGCTATCTCTCCCCCCCATGCCTATTCGCTACCTATTATTACTTCATACTCCCTCCTCACCAACTTCCTTTCCCCATTACCACCACTTCCATACCTCCAAACTCCCACAATGCTCCCCTCATCTCCCATCATCCAACCCTCACTTCCCCTTACCTTTCCCTCATTCCGACTACGGCAAAATGGTTCCAGGCTGACTCCCCTTATACTCCCTTACTCCTTCCTTACTCTCCTCCTCCAAACTCCTACAGCGCTCCCCTCATCTTCCTATCATCTCCATTAAGGTAAGCTGGTGTGGACGAGCGCCATTCACAACACGACGACAATACCTTTAATACCATTTCCTACGGCCACTATCACCATCTCTAAATACTCTTTCTCCTATCTCCCCCACACTTTCCCCATGCCTACCTCTCTAAGTAACTTTCTCTTTCCTTACCTCCATTAATACCACCAAAAAACACCTCTTCCTCACCACCACAACCAGTATCAAGCCTATCCCCTCCGCAAAACCACCACTATTCCTTTACCACCACTTCAATATACTACCAACACCTCTTCATGCTCTCCCCATCATCACCACCACCACCACCAAAATTCCCCTCACACCTCCATCCTTCCCCTCCCTTCCCCCACCGCCACCACCACCAGCAAGGCCTTAACTTAGCCAGGAACAAAACGGGTGTCGCCCCACAACTCGCACCCTCGATGCCTCATCCTGACAACCCCGACACTACATTCACACCCAACGCTGCACTTAAGCCGGGTAATGCGACGTCTAATTATCGCAAGTCGAACCTCGCTGAGCCTCCCCCACCCCCCCTACCCCCACCTCCGCCACCGCCGCCCCCTCCCCCTCCTCCTCCTCCTCCGCCGCCGCCTCCCACGCACGCCACGCCGTCATTCGTCCTTAAATTTCAGGTCGGCTGGCGGCGTGTCGGAAGCCAAAATACCGCCTCGCCTTCCTCTTGCATTGTCATCACGGCGGCTCAATGATGGCCTTTCCTTACCGACTCCTGAGCTTAATCGGCCCTCCATTTACTTCTCTTTGGGGGGTGAAGGGGAGAGGATGTGTGTGTGTGTGTGTGTGTGTGTGTGTGTGTGTGTGTGTGTGTGTGTGCGTGTGTGAGACAGGAGTAGATGATAGCGGTGGTGATGTGGTGGATGGTAGTTGTGGTAGTGGTATAAAGAGTGGAAGCCGGGGGCGGTGATGGTGGATATGATGTGGGTAGGTTGTTGTTGGTTTCTGATTGCTGGTTGTGGTGTTAGTTCGGGTATAGTGATGAGTGAGGAGTGGTGTAATGGTGTGAGTGAGTGGTTGTGCTTGCGTGTTATTGATGATGGTGAATGTTGGTGGTAGTAAGTATTGCCTGAAGTAGTAACTGTAGAGATAGTGGGAAAGATAGTATGGGGTAAAAGTAGTAGTAACAGTAGTAGTGGAGATAGTAAGACATGAAAAGTAAAGGAACGGTGGTGTAGACAGGGTGTAACATTTTTCCGATAATGGGTGATGATGATGATGATGATGATGATGGTGATGACAGTGAAAGTACAGACCACGGCAATCTTGATACCGGAGGGAGAAGTGATGAACGCAACAACCAGTATCCGCAAAAGTGGTAACAGGAGGGTGGTGGTGTTGTGGTTACTGTGACACAGCGGGGAGATAATGTTACGTGGTGGTGTGGGAGGGAGGAGCGGTGGTGGTAATAAGTGGTGATGAAAATAACAGTAATGAAGGTCTGCACCCGTTGGCTTGAGGGTCGAAAGATATGAAGCGATGATATTTTCGAAATGCTTATCCGCGGCAAGGACCTGTTATTGAGGGTGTCATGTGGTCAACGAGAGAAGCCTGGACCACCACCATCACCACCATCATCACCGCCAGCACCACCCCCATCAGCACAGCCCCAACCACCACTACCACGCCCACTACCACCCATCCTTGTTGATGTCGATGCTTCCTTCTCCCACTAATTTCCTCCTCCTCCTTCTCCTACTCCTACTCCTACTCTTCCTCTCCGCGGGGTGTCATCAGGAAGAGGTAAAGACAGAGAAGGGTGTGTGTTTGGGTGTCAATGCGTGGGTGGTAGTGGGTGTTTGTGTGTGGGGGGAAGGGGGGAGGCAGGGGGTGTTTTTTTTGTGTGTGTGTGTATCCGGTCTTGTCATATTCAGCTCAAAGAAAAAAGAAGGAACAGAAATATAGGAAGTATGAAGAGAAGAGAAAAATGTATATATTTAGGAAAAGAGCGAAGCGGATGAAGAAAAAATAAACCAAGCGGGAAAAAAAAAGTAGAAGGGAAAGAGGAGAATAATAAAAGAAAGAAAATGAAAGACTAAGAATTTGAGATAGGACTGAAAAGTGGAAGTGGGCAATTTTGTGGTGTTAAAATGCGGCAGAAATGTATATGCGTGGCCATGTGGGTTTTGTAATCGAGTCTCTAACATGCTAACACAAACACACGCACTCACACTCATACTCTCTCTCTCTCTCTCTCTCTCTCTCTCTCTCTCTCTCTCTCTCTCTCTCTCTCTCTCTCTCTCTCTCTCTCTCTCTCTCTCTCTCTCTCTCTCTCTCTCGCACACGCACACACACACACACACACACACACACACACACACACACGGAAATGCAGGAACAATATTAGGTATCATTAAGATCTCGGCTTCCCGTAGATGATAAGTGGTGTTGTTGGAGGAAGAGGAGAAGGAGGAGGAGGAGGAGGAGGAAGAAGAGGAGGAGGAGAAAACGAAAGAATAAAACGACGAGAATTATGGTGCTGCGATATCGTCAAGGGACCAATCCATAAATTACACGTTGTTATGGTATGAACGCCACCACCACCACCACCGCCGTCTCCGTCGCCGCCGCCGCCGCCGCCGCAGTCGCCGCAACAAACACTGCCACCATCCCAGTCACAAACACACAATCATCACGTCCTTACCATTTGCACGCCATCACCATCACGCCATTTTCTATAACGTACGCACACACACATTCACACACACACACACACACACACACACACACACACACACACACACACACACATACATACATACATACATACATACACACGCACACGCGCACACACACGGCCCGACAGCTCAGTGGTTAAAGCGTCTGCCTCACAACCAGAAGGACCGGGGTTCGATTCCCCGACCGGGTGAAGATAAGTTGGTTTTATCTCCTTCCACGTGTAGCCCTTGTTCACCTAGCAGTGAGTAGGTACGCGACGTCAGGCGAGGAGTTGTGACCTTGTTGTCGCGGTGTGTTGTGTTTGAGTGGTCTCAGTCCTCCCCAAAGATCGGTCACTGAGCTCTGAACCCCTTCCGTAGGGGAACGGCAGTAGTAACAAATGTACGGAAGTGGGGGTAATTTGGAAGTGGGGGACTGCGGAAGAGAAGGTGTGTGAGGGTGTAGGGGGGAGGGGGGTGAGAGGGGGGGGGGTGGTGGATGGAGAAGGATATAGAAACACTTTTCTTTCATATCTTTTGATCAATAGTTCCTTATCCCACTGTAAGTTACCAGAAGGAATTCAAGAAACTAGATGAGACAAATGCATGACAGAAATGCACTGGGCTTGGTCAGTCAAGCAACCGGTGGCGATTTTGGATACCCTCATTCTGTACCTCATTCTTCACTGTCTCCGTGAAGGTTCTCACGAGCGGATGATGACCACTGATGATCGAAGACATCATCATCAATGATATATCGTCAGAGCCACACGAATGGTATGAAGAAAACCGTCCCGGATACCGTAAGAACATTTGGAACACCTTGTGCTCGGAGAAAATACATTTTTGCTCTGTCCTCCTTAAAATGCTATTATTCAACTAGGGTTGGTTAAAGTGCATATTTCTTATTTATATGTTAAGCAAAAGCACTTTTGCGGACTTCATTCAGGAAGCCAAAGAAGGCCACCAAAGGTTCATCAAGAAATTTTGGTGAACCCTGATGAACCTTGACCAAATGGTAGAAGACATAGATGTTCAACTGCGAAAGTTTCTTGAAGGAGCTGGCGAGATCAACGTTAAAACGCGTTGTATGCTCAATGATAGTCATGATTAGTGGAAATATAATTCCAATAAACATTGAGTTTGTTTGACTTGTTTATATGTCCTTTATCAAAAATGAATGAAAAAACAATAATTGTCTTAAAATTTATTCGATTTGTGGAAACATGAAACGCGTCTATGTTTCGATCTGGCTCATATAAAAAAAAAAAGACTCGCGAAATGTGCGGCGACATCATGCGACGACAGGATGTGACAGGATTGCGTGGGCTCGGGCGGCAGCACGCTACCAAGTTATTCTAAAAGAGAAATGAGACACAGGATTTGTCTCTACTATGAACCGGACATGATAGTGTTCTTAGATAGTTATGCTCTCGACCTCAAATTATACTCTGATTATTTTAAATATATTGCTTACCCTGGGCTCAGGATATATAAAATGCATTTCGACTTCAAAGCACGCGAAGCGATGTGTGCGGGCTTATGTCGTGTACTTTGCCTACAATGTTTCACACTTGGGTGTAAGAAACTCTTGAAAAATTTGTATGGAGTTTTCCAAGACCGAATATTCGAGGAATGATGAACACGTGATGAGATTCGCTTACAGCAAGTTTATAATGCCCGTATGACATCAAACATTTAACACGTGTTCATAAAGTAAGTATTGACTTTATTGATTTTTCATATTGAAGTGTATTACATTCCATGAAGCTATTCTCAGCATAAATAATTTTCTAGTTCCTTTATCGTGGTTTGTATAACACGCTTAAATCAGTGGTCTGGCTCCATACAGGACCTCACTCGTCACCACCACTAGCCCCAGTGCTGCCGCCCCCCCCCCCCCCGAGCCCACGCAAAACTGTCGCATCCTGTCGTCGCATGATGCCGCCGCAGGACCCGCTGCTGCCGCCGCCGCGCACAGTTCGCGAGTCTTTTGTGTATTTTTGTATATGAGCCAGATCGAAACATAGACGCGTGGTGTCTTCATGTTTCCACAAATCGAATAAATTTTAAGACAATTATTGTTTTTCATTCATTTTTGATAAAGGACATATAAACAAGTCAAACAAACTCAATGTTTATTGGAATTTGGTCAAATTATGATTACAGCTTCCTTCTCTTCCTCCTCCTCCTCTACCCTGTAGAATTATCGATGACCGTAAGGTCGTAACTCCAAGGTGCTAAAGCAGTGTCTTTTGTCCTGAACTACAGATATCCCTCTCTTGGGATATTTTACTGTACTCATTCGTCCATTACGCACTGTGAATCCCTGATAGCCAAAGGTAAATGTTTGCTTCTGGAATAGGACGTCTTTGTATCGCTGATGAGCAATTTTTTTTCTTTATGAGCTTTGGAACGCTCTTAGCTGAACTCAACCGGTCACTGTCTGCCATGGGGATGGAGTAGCACTTTGTTCTTACACCTACAAATTCTGAGATGGTTCTTTCCTCACTTCAGACTTGAGAAATCTGAGCTTGCCTTTGTTGTCTGTGTTGTACAAGGAATGTGAGGAGCTAAAGTTACTTGTGTCTATATAGCTTTTAAAGGGTTCCTGCGAGTACTCTGTTAATAGATCAGGAGTTTCAGTTTCTGTTATTAAGGAATCAGTGTCACAATACACTAGTTTCGCCCGATCCCCGTAATGAGCCTTCATGATACTGTAAAAGAAATCATATAGTCGCAGCTTGGACAGCTCTAGGACGTAGTAGCCAATGTAGTTTGGATGATTCGCCTGTGAATATTTCTTATGGCGAACTACAACTACATGACCATCATTGAGGGGTACAACGCGTTTAAGTAAGGACTTCGGGCCAGCTTCAAAAACTTTTCGCGGTTGGTGACAATATCTATGTCTTCACTATATTTGTCCGTTCATCAGGTATCGACCAAAAATGCTGTTTGAAATACACTTGATTGCAGTTTTCTTGATAGGGCAAGTAGCACTTTTGCGGGCTTCTTTGTTATCCTGAATGAAGTCCGCAAGAAAGTGCTTTTGCTTAAACATATAAATAGCATGCACTTTTTAACAACCCGGCCTAGTTGAATAGCAGTTTAAGGAGGGACAGAGCAAACAGTATTTTCTCCTGAGCAACATGTGTTCCAATCTGTTTTATGTTCTTACACGGTACTGGACGGTTTTCTTCTTCATACCATTCGTGTGCGGCTGACGATATATCTCTATTGATGATATTGTGTCTTCTGATGGTCAGTGGGAGGTCATCCGTTTTCTCAATGACTTCACGTGAGACAGCCTCAGTATTGCACAGAATGAGGTATCCAAAATCGCCATCGGTTGCTTGATTGACCTAGCCCCCCTCCCGCTCAAAAACCAGTGCATTTCTGTCTCATCTAGTTTTCTCATATCTCCACATGGTAACTTCTCTTGCGTTACAGTGGGATAAAGACTGTTGAAGTCAAGATATGAAAGGAAAGTGTTTCTATCATGTTTTGGATTAAACTGAGGGTTCGTGTAGATGTTATTGGTGCGTACAAAACGACGCACAACACTTGTGTAGACCCCAATATCATTTGTTTGAATTCAATGATATATGTGTGTGGGCTACTAAGCATCTCTAATTCCTGCTGTGTTTTTAACAAAAAGAGTCATAGGCAAATCCTGGCAGGCTAACATAATTTACAACATCCAACCTCCACTGGGTTTTCAAAATACCTCCACTCTAGGAAGACATCACATAGAAGGCCAACATCCACTTTACATAAAGCAACAAATAGTCCATCAGGCTCTGACATCCAGCTACTTTCCAAACATTCTGAGCATGTTTATAATCACTTTCGAAAGTTCTGCGTCTTGAAGCGAATTGAAAAAATCTTCGCGGGATGGAAGACGTGTCTCAGAAAGTCGTTCCATCGAGTCCATATAGTCATAACAAAAAACCTGCTTTCCCTTGATCAATAATGGTAACGCAGGTGCTGGCACATCTTTCAACATATGTTGTGTGCACATGGGCTCGTTCCCAGTGCTGATGAATTGGTTCGCTAAAGCCGCGAGTGAACCAGACATAAAGACATACGTGTCAATAAATCTCAAGTCATTTATGATGACTTCATGGTATTTCTGAACTGAATGTTTTGGTCTTAGTTTGATTTTCAAAGCCAGGTAGCGTTAATTCACGCGGGATTAACGTCATGTCGTAATCCGCATAATGTGCAATGAGAGTACGCTGCAATTTGTGATTTTTTCATTTGAAGGTTGCATCTATTACAATAAGCTTCTATGTATTTGTTTCGTTATTTTTATTGGTCATGATGTTTTACTCCTTTACCTTTTAAAACCCGTATTTACAGAGAAGACAGTGAGTTTGTTCATTGTGACGTGCCGTATCTTCCTCGGTCATATTGATTTTATTGTAGCCTTTAGAAAATTTTAGCTTCTTCCAGGAGTGTGGGTTCAGCTAATGTAAGTTCGTTCTATATACAAAACAGTGCGAACGAGGGAAGAAAATATTTTTGATTTTTTGTTAACTAATAAAGAGGACATAATAAGCAACATTGAGGTTGGGGGTTCATTAGGTAACAGTGATCATAAGGAAATTAAATTTAATATTAAATGGGAGGATAGAGTCAGCAGAAACAAGACTTAATACCTGACTTCAGGAAGGCGGGCTTCGATGGTTTAAGAAAGTAACTGCAAAGGCTTAAGAGAGTAAGATCAGAAGTAGCTGAGAGCTTAAACCATAGGGTTCGTTATGTTGGGAGTATAGAACGTGTAAGAGTTCCTTTTTCCTGGAGTTCACCATTGGAATACGCGTTCATCTGGGAGGCTCTCCAACAATGTTTGAGCGAAACTGTAGGGATTCAGGAGTATTTAAACCCTAATCAACAAGAAGATATCCATAAGGACGTGAATATACGGCATATTTATATATATCTACAAACTGGTTTGCCTTCTCTTTTCCGAATATTTGTCTGCCCAGACAGTGAATTTGAGATAAATCTGACTTATTTAACCCTCTCGCTCACGATGACGCATTTCATGTCATCAAGGGTAAAAGGTTCTGGCGGACGATGACGCGAAACGCGCCATAAAAGTAAACAAAAATTATTAAAAATTAAGTTTTCGATGAAAGTGCGTCAAATTTGCAGTTGTTGGGATAAGTTTCTTAATAGTAACATATGGCAATCTTTCTAAGGAACGTAGATGAGGAGCTCTGAGCGATTTTTATTTGTTAGGATACTCTGACGAGAGAATAACATTCAGTTTTCTCGGTGTAACTCGGGAACTAATAGGCGCATGAGGAATTTGAAGATACCATACGAATCCTCACTAAATTCCGCTTCGGAACATATATTCGGCTAAAAAAGTTGGCCCACAAAATTTTGAGCAAGCAGCAGATTTCTCAAGAATCAGAGGGGAATGGAACACACACACACACACACACACACACACACACACACACACACACACGATCCCTTTTCACGGAAAAAGTAAACTCGATGCGGCCACGTCTAAGGTCATATGACACCGAAGAGCAGGCAGAAAATATAAAGAAATGCAAGTTGAGAAAAGAAATAAGACGAAATAAGTTAAGAAATGAAATATAAGACATTAATTAATGAGTGTTTTTTATTTGTTATGCTACTCTGACGAGAGAAAAAAAATCAGTTTTCTCGGTGTAACTCGGGAACTAATAGACGTATGAGGAATTTGAAGATACCATAAGAATCCTCACTAAATTCCGCTTCGGAGCATATAATCGGCTAAAAGATGGCCCACAAAATTTCGAGCTAGCTGCAGATTTCTCAAGAATCGGAGGAATGGAACACACACACACACACACACACACACACATGATCCCTTTTCACGGAAAAAGGTAAACTCGATGGCAACGTCTAAGGTCATATGACACCGAAGAGCAGGCAGAAAATATAAAGAAATGCAAGTTGAGAAAAGAAATAAGAAGAAATAAGTTAAGAAATGAAATATAAGACATTAATTAATGAGTGATTTTTATTCGTTATGCTACTCTGACGAGAGAAAAAAAAATTCAGTTTTCTCGGTGTAACTCGGGAACTAATAGAAGTATGAGGAATTTGAAGATACAATAAGAATCCTCACTAAATTCCGCTTCGGAGCATATAATCGGCTAAAAAGATGGCCCACAAAATTTCGAGCTAGCCAGATTTCTCAAGAATCGGAGGGGAATGGAACACACACACACACACACACACATGATCCCTCTTTCACGGAAAAAGGTAAACTCGATGCGGCAACGTCTAAGGTCATATGACACCGAAGAGCAGGCAGAAAATATAAAGAAATGCAAGTTGAGAAAGAAATAAGAAGAAATAAGTTAATAAATTAGATATAATACATTAATTCATGAGTGTTTTTTATTTGTTATGCTACTCTGACGATATAAAAAACTTCAGTTTTCTCGTTGTAACTCGGGAACTAATAGACGTATGAGGAATTTGAAGATACCATAAGAATCCTCACTAAATTCCGCTTCGAGCATATAATCGGCTAAAAGATGGCCCACAAAATTTCGAGCTAGCCGCAGATTTCTAAAGAATCGGAGGGGAATTGAACACACACACACACACACACACATGATCCCTTTTTCACGGAAAAAGGTAAACTCGATGCGGCAACGTCTAAGGTCATATGACACCGAAGAGCAGGCAGAAAATATAAAGAAATGAAAGTTGAGAAAAGAAATAAGAAGAAATAAGTTAAGAAATGAGATATAATACATTAATTGATGAGTGTTTTTATTTGTTATGCTACTCTGACGAGAGAAAAAATTCAGTTTTCTCGGTGTAACTCGAACTAATAGACGTATGAGGAATTTGAAGATACCATAAGAATCCTCACTAAATTCCGCTTCGGAGCATATAATCGGCTAAAAAAGATGGCCCACAAAATTTCGAGCTAGCCGCAGATTTCTCAAGAATCGGAGGGGAATGAAACACACACACACACACACACACACACACACACACACACACACACACACATGATCCCTTTATCACGGAAAAAGGTAAATTCTATCAGAAAAAAAAAAGTCTTGGTTCTGGAGTGTTTAGTGTTAGATGGCAACAAATAAACGGAGTAAAAAAAATATAAATAAGTTGAGGAAAGAAATAAGAAGAAACAAGTTGAGAAATGAGAAATAAGAAGATAATGATACAATACATCCAGCAAAAACTTAAATAATTTATCGAGTCTTACGTTCAATGGCGATTTTTAATTTTATTTTCGGACTTGCATTTGAGAGTAAATTCATATTTCAGCCTGGTCATTAACCTAATGTCCTTAACCTTTTCCGTGATTATAATCTGGTGGTCATTCGAGGTCAAAGAAAGATCTGATCTTAACCCTTCAAGTATCCCTTCGCCCGTCACCCCCCCCGCCCGCCCTGCTGGGCACCCCTACTCCGGTCCCATTCTCGCTTCCGTACGCTAGTCCGAGAGGGGGTGAGGGGGGTGAAAGGCAAAGAGATGGGTGTGTGGAGGGGGTTAGGGGGTCTAGATACCCCTCTTCCGTAACCCCTGCAAATTACCCCCATGCTCACCCCCCAACCCCACTTCCAGTCCCCCTGAGGCAACCCCCACTTCCAGTCCCCCCACTTCCAAATTACCCCACTTCCGTACATTTGTTACTAACGGCTGTCTGTCTGGAGAGAGGTGAATTACACACACACACACACACACACACACACACACACACACACACACACGCACACAAACACACACACACACACACACTCACACACACACACCTACATAGCATCTGAATTTGAGGATGAATAGGACTATAATATTCTAAATCTCTCTCTCTCTCTCTCTCTCTCTCTCTCTCTCTCTCTCTCTCTCTCTCTCTCTCTCTCTCTCTCTCTCTCTCTCTCTCTCTCTCAAAACCAACTCTTGAATGTTCACGTAGGCTCATTGTATACAAACTCACACACACACACACACACACACACACACACACACACTCAAGAAGAACCACCTCCCGCCAATGACAACACTAACTCTCCCACGGGAACAGACAAACAGACGGACAGACAGACGGACAGACTCTCCGCCGCCGAGGTAAAACTTCACACAGGACGAGGAACGAGAAAACAAAACACAAAAAAAAACTCCTCAAGGCAAATAAAAGAAAAATCGAAACTGGTTGAAGACAAAAAAAAAAGGAGAGGAAATTATAGTATCGCCGAAAAGCTGATTGAAAACTTCGATTCCAGTAGAGAACAAAAAAATATATAAGTTGTTTGCATGACTTCAACGCATCGCTTATCTTTTTTTTTCTTGGTAACAGATCGGACGCAAATAATACCACGGCGAGGAGGAAACAATAAGCGCAAGATAAGAGTAATTCTGAAGGGAAAGACGTAGAATAATAGCAAGAGCGAACGAAGAATTTGTTAAGAAATGCGTGGCCGGGGAGGAAGTCTAAAAGGAGGAAAAGAAGTCGACGAAGGGAGTGGAGGAGTTGAAGGAAGAGCAGGAAAAATCAGAATCCAGAAATGTAGAACGTGAAGAAATATGCAAATGCGAGGATGTAGACGTTTGAAAAGAATGAATGGAGAGTGAACTTAAGACATGAAGAATAGACGAAGAGGAATAAAGAGTAGGAGTAGAAGCAAGAGGAAAAGGAGGTGGACCAAGAGGATGAGGAGGAAGCAAGGACAAGAAATAAGGAAAGAAATTGAGTGGAGAGTGAAATGGAGGTACGAAGACGAGAGGGAGAGAGAAAAAGAGTAGGAGGAAGAGGAAGAGGAGCAGAAGGAAAGGGATGAAAAGGAAGAGGAGGAAAAGGAGGGGGATAAAGAGGAAGAGTATAGGAAGAGGAAAAGAAGTGGGCAAAAACAAGAAACAAGAGATCACATGAATGAGAGAGGAAGAACATCGTAGTAGGAGAAAGAGGAAGAAGAGGAGAAGGAAAGGGATAAAGAGGAAGAGGAGGAAAAGGAGGGGGATAAAGAGGAGGAGTGTAGGAAGAGGAAGAGGAGTGGGCAAGAACAAGAAACAGGAGATCACACGAAGGAGAGAGGAAGAACATCGTAGCAGTAGGAAGAAGAGGAAGAGGAGGAAAAGGAGGGAGATAAAGAGGAGGAGTGAAGGAAGAGGAAGAGGAAGAGGAGGAGTGGGCAAGAACAAGAAACAGATCACACGAAGGAGAGAGGAAGAACATCGTAGTAGTAGGAGGAAGAGGAAGAGGAGGAAAAGGAGGGAGATAAAGAGGAGGAGTGTAGGAAGAGGAAGAGGAGGAGTGGGCAAGAACAAGAAACAAGAGATCACATGAAGGAAAGAGGAAGAACATCGTTTGTGAATTTAGGTGTAACTCTACATTCGAACAGTGAATTATGAGTAGTACACACGAGACAGGAAGAGGTAAGGAAGGGGGAAAGAGAGAGAGAGGGAGAGGAAGGAAGGAAGCGAGAGAGAATTAGAGAAGAGAGAAAGAAAGACACATAGATATATAAGGAATAAAAAAAAAATATGAAAGAACGAAATAAAGGCAAAAACTAATGAAAGAAACAAAGAAAGAAAGAAAAAAAAGACAAAGAAAGAGACATACACAAACAAAACATGCCGTAAAGAAAACACAAAAACCAGGACACTAAAAAAAAAGAAAGAAGAAAAGCAAACAAAAAAACAATCCTTAAAACAAAAACAAAAAAACTCATCAGACCCAAAAAACAAAATCCCAACAAAAAATAAGAACAAGACAGAAACAAAGAAAAAAACACAATATACAAGAACACAGGCAAGGAGGGAAACTTATATATAGATTTCCAAGGCGAGAGACAGAGAGAGAGAGGGAGGGAGGGAGAGAGAGAGCGCGCGAGAACAGGAGCCGAGCGGAAGGGGCGGGAAGGAATAATTCTGCAGATAATTTGACACATCCCGCCCCGCGTTCACCGCCGTCCAGGGAAGCCGCAAAAGGGGTTTAAGTCCAACTAAACAGCGTGCTTGATTCTCCTCACACGTAAAACTTTTCCTGCTCCTCCTCCTCCTTAACCCACTTCATTTCAACAGCAACTCGCTTCGTTCTCACTTCTCTGCGGGGTTGTTGTTTTTTTGGTGTGTTTTTTTTCTCCTCCTTTAGTGTGTGTAGGTTTTTTTTAGTCATTTTAAACCTCTCCTCAATTTCTACATCCTCCTGCAACTTGTTTTTTTTTCATTCTTCGCCTTGCTATCAATTTTTCCTCCTCCTTTTCCTCGTCTTTCCCCTCTTCCTCTTCCAACTCACCCCCCGCTTCCTCCTCCTCTTCCTCCTCCTCCTCCACTTATTCTTATTACTGACATTATCTCTCATTCCCTTCCACTTAGTTCCCTCCTGCCGCGGCCAATATGTAGCCTTTTTCTCACCTCCCTGTCCGTCTCCTGTTACACTCTTGGCAGGGCTTGATGCATTTCATAACATCTTCACTTGAGGAATATCTGAGTAGCTTGGCAATTAATCCATGGAGGAGGGAGTTGCGTTTATTCGGCATCCTAACACAGAAGTCGTTGAGTAGCGTTGGCAAAGCTGGAGGTTGGTATAAGTGAAGTATGAGGATGTAAAAATTTGTCTACCCACAGTCTTTGGTTAATATGATCATAGACAAGACAGTTAAAAAGCCGGGCAAGGACAGCAACTAGGGTGGATACATGAGGTTATGTATACATTTTGAATGGAGGAACGAAGGAAGGAAGGAGAGAAAGGAGTGAGGTAGGGAGAAAAAAAAGTGGAGACAGGGATACGCACATAAGAGTACCTAGTTAATATTATCTATTGTTACCGCCGATCAGAGAAACAAAGAGAGAGTGAGAGAGACAGAGGGAGAGAGAGAGAGAGAGAGAGAGTGTCGGGTTAGAGGTCAGTTGTTGATGTTTACGCGTTTGCAGGTACTATACGAGACGTTAGTTGTAAGGTAAAGCATAGAAAGGTAGTTCAGATAAGGGCATTCGTATATAGACTATTAAAGAGACAATTTATTATACCATCGCCATTGCCACCACCACCACCACACCACAACCACCATCACCCTTACACCCCGACCCAAGCTACCTCCAGCACTTTACCAGCCCATCACCATCCCATCACCACCACTATCGCCATTGCCACCACCACCACCACACCACAACCACCATCACCCCTACACCCCGACCCAAGCTACCTCCAGCACTTTACCAGCCCATCACCATCCCATCACCACCACTATCACCTTACCACCCCCTCACCACCACAATCATTTTACCACCCCATCACCAACACCATTACCATCACCAACACCAGCAGCCCAACCACCAGCTCCCCCCTCCTCACCCCCGCAGCCGCCGCCACCTCCCTCCTCCCTTCGCCACGCCTCCCCATTCACACGCCTCCCCACGCTGACCGCACGGCAAGTGGTGGAGCGTTGACAGCCGCTTCCTGGACACGCCCGCCGTCCGTGTGGCCCTTCCGTCAACATTTCACCCACTCACTCGCCCGCTCACTCGCTCGCTTCCTCGCCTCTCCATATGTCTGTCTTTCCGTTTGTCATTCTCCATCTCTCTTTCCTAAGTTTCCCATTCTCTATCTTGCTACTCAATCTTTCCCTCTAACCTCATGTTCACT
This sequence comes from Eriocheir sinensis, assembly GCF_024679095.1. NCBI lineage: Eukaryota > Metazoa > Arthropoda > Malacostraca > Decapoda > Varunidae > Eriocheir > Eriocheir sinensis. Next base: position 14,692,609 of record NC_066520.1, read on the forward strand.
CACGTACTCACTCACTCATCTCTCTCTCTCTCTCTCTCTCTCTCTCTCTCTCTCTCTCTCTCTCTCTCTCTCTCTCTCTCTCTCTCTCTCTCTCTCTCTCTCTCTCTTCTCTCTCTCTCTCTCTCTCTTGGTCTCCACTTCATTCTCGTCCCTCTTTACTTCTCTCGTCTCCTTTTTTCGCCCTTCTGTGGCATGTTTTCCTTCTCTCATCACCTAAGTTTATATATTTCGTTGTAGGCAAGACATAACATACGATCATAATTAAGACTGTAGATTACAAAAAAGCGATTACCCATATGCATACATTTTCTCTTCATCATTTCCTACTTTCCTTAGCTATGAGATGGTAATGGTAATGGGCTTCCTTTTATTGAGGGGGGGACAGGACGGGAGGGTCTTTGATTGTGGATAGGTAAGCACATGCGTTTAAATATGGATGGCGCTGAAGAGTGGTGGTTACAGCGGAGGTGATTGTGGTGATTAAGTAGAAATATTGCCCGTAACTCAGGTGCTTGATTAATAATGGAAAGGTAAGAAATAACAGGGGGAACTTGCACAAAGAGAAAGAAATATGAACACACGCATTAAAATAAGAAGATAGATAAGTAGTGAAGGAAAGAAGAGGAATTGGAAACACACACACGCACACACACAGACACAAACACACACAAACGAACGAGAACAGACAAACACACCGGAGAAAGAAAGAAGAGAAATTAGAAACACACGCACAAAGACACATACAAACAAACAAACACAAACACACATACACAGACAGGAAAACAGACACACACAGACAAAGAAAGAAAGAAAAGAGGAAACTGGAAACAAACACACACACGCACACACACAAGCACACACGCACACAAGCCCCGATACCACAAACACACACACACACACACACACACACACACACACACACACACACACACACACACACACACACACACAAACACAAACACAACAAAAAGAAATCTAGCTACCGACACCGCGCACAGAACAACAAGGAAACTCATATTTTGGCCGGCAGGTGAGGCTAATTAGTGTTGTTTACGGCGCGCCTAATGACAAGGGCGAGGCGAAGGTAAACACAGGTGGGAGGCGTCTCATTAGCATCGCCAGGTAAGTGGAGGATATTGGTTCAAATGAGGCTACACAGGTGACGGAGCGAAGGCCGAATGGACAGGTAACACGAAGGTGGGATTTTACCTTCCTTGGTGTCGGGAGGGGATTAAGGAAGAGAGAGATAGAGAGAGAGAGAGAGAGAGAGAGAGAGAGAGAGAGAGAGAAATAAAGATACAGAGAAAATGATGAAAGAAATGAATGAAAGGAAAATGAAAGTAAAAGGAAGAAAAAAGGAAAGGAAAAAAAAGAAAAAGAACGAAGCAAAAAGGGCAGAAAAAGAGATATACAAAAACAGACAGCCAAAGAAACAGAAAAACAGACAGAAAGACAGACAGGCCAGCAGAGAGTGAGCGAGTGAGGGAGTGAGAGATCGGTAATGGAGGGGAAGGGGTAATGGGTGGGAGAGGAGGAGGAAGGTGAAGGGAGAAAGCGAGTAACGGGGTATGAAGGGAGGAAGGGAGGAAGGAAGGGAGGGAGGGGAGAGGAAGGGAGACCTGCCCCAAATAAGTGGTGATGAGGAAGTGTATGGGAGGGAGGAAGAGGAGGAGGAGGAAGAGGAAGAGTGGGAGAGAAAGAGAATTATTAAGTTATGGGTATATATGGAGGAGGAGGAGGAGGAGGAGAAGGAGGAGGAGGAGGAGGAGGAGGAGGAGAAAACAGGAGAAATAAATGAATGAAAAAACATGAACATATATTAGAAAAGAAAACAAAAACGTAAATTGCAAGACAAAAACAAAAACAAAAGCAAATTACAAGAAAATAAAGCACTAAAAAATATAAAATAATATAAAAAAAATTACTAAGAAAACGAAAACTTCAAAAATGAGTGAAAAATATAGATAAAACAGATATGAGAGAGAGAGAGAGAATGAATCAACACTGTATAAGGTAAAGAAAAAAAAGAGAATCATTAAATCAATACGTCTTGTTATGGCTGAGATATACGTGGTGAAGGCCGGAGGGAGGAGGGAAGAAAGGAGGAGGAAGGAAGAAAGGAGAGAGGAAGGAAGAGAAAGGGAAGGGAGAGAGAAGGAGTGACAGGGTACCGAGACATCGAACTTCTCTCTCTCTCTCTCTCTCTCTCTCTCTCTCAAATTCTTCACTTCATCCTTCCTGTCCAATTTTCTTTTCCTCCCTTCCTCCTCTTTCTCCTTTAATTTTACCTTCCTCCCTCTTCTCTCCCTTCTCTTTGCCTAGACCTGTTTCCGTTTCTTTTGTCTTCCTCCCTTTCTCCCTCTCCCTGCCCTTCTCTCTTCTTCCTTCTCTCTTGTCTTTCTCTCTTCATTTCACATTCCTCATTTTTCCTCCCTTCCATTTACCTATATTTGCTTCCCCTCTCTTAGTCTCCTTCTCTCTCTCTCTCCCTTCTTTGCCTCTCTCTCCCTTCTTTTCTCCCCTCTTTTTACCTTCCTCCCTCTATCTCCCTTTCTCTCTACCTCTCCGTTTCCACTCTCTTTACCACCCTCCCTCTCTACCTTGCACCTTCCTATACCTTCCCTTCACTCTCCCTTTCCTTTTCATCCCTATCCCCTTCCTCCCTTCCTTCCTTGCGTGATTTATTCTTCCACTATAGAGCAACAAAATCTATGGCGCACGGATGAGGTGGTTCACATTCCTCGTGTTCCCCATCAATCACTCGAATGTGAGGTTGATTTATTCCCATTGAGCCCCGCCGCTAGAAGTTGAAGGGAGCAATTAGGTAGTTTGGTACTTAAGCCTCCTATTCACAAACGTATTGGCACCCCAGTTCGTTTATTCAAAAAGACTCTCGTAGAAGTAGATGGGATTTTCATGGACTGTTTTGTGATCCTAATGATGTTATTGCGCGAGTTCTTTTTCTTTTTACAACAAAGGAGACAGCTCAAGGGCACAAAAAATGGAAACAATAATAAAAAAAAGCCCGCTACTCGCTGCTCCCACAATTCTGCATTACGAAAGGAAAAATCGCCTATAAATACCCGGTTGGTCTTCTCTGTGGCGTTGGAAAATAGTATTAATGGGTGACTGATACGTTTAAGAATATGGACCAAAGTTAGCCCCTTAAGTTAGGCAGCAGGTGGGAAGGTAAGTAGTTAAGAGGGCAAGCGGACAAAAACAAGGGAAGCAGACAGGTAAGCAGGTCAGGAGGCATCAGGTAGGCAGGTAGGCATATGGGTAAAAAGGTAGATTAAAAGGCAAGCACACAAAAACAAAAGAGGCAAGGAGAGGTAAGGAAGGTAAGTAGATAGGGTAGGTAGGCAGGTAGATAGGTAGGAGACAGACAGGTAAGTAGACAAGAACACAAAGACAAGAGAAGCAGGCAAGCAGGTAGGCATTCAGGCAGGTACGCGTAATTACAGGTAGTCAATTTCAATATAATCAATTCCTTTCTTCGGAGTTTCTCTTTCCATTAGTAAAGTTCAGATGATAAATTGCTTGATTTTTTTTTCCGACCCACCCAGCCAGACGCCTTCATACACTCCCCCTTCAGCCCGCAAGTCGGTGAGTCAGAGCGCTGGGTCGGCATTCACTCCGCTATACGGTCTCACACTCAGTCGTAAAGGTCGGTTATCTGCTGCCTCAGTCACCCTCCGTGCGTCAGTCAGTCATGCGTCCATCAGTCGGTCGGTCAGTCCATCTGGGTCCCGGTTCTTAGGTTGGTTATCTCAGACGCTTCCGACTTTCACATCAACTACTTCCAAAGGCCGAAAATGAGACTAATCGGGTACTAATGAGATTCTTTTTAGGTTCATAGTCAAGATAAAGGCTCATACTACCGGAAGGTTCATCAAACTATCCAAGAAAATGCTCAAAACTCCTAGAAAAGCGCCGAAATTATCATTATTATTTTTTTAAATAATCGAGTACTAATAAGATTCTTTTTAGGTTCATGGTCCAGAAAAAGGGTCAAGCTAACAGAAAGGTCATTAAACTACCCAAGAAAATGCTCATAACTCAAAGGAAAGCGCCGAAATTATATTCTCAAACATTTCCTCGCCCAAGCACACATCCACATTTAAAAAGGCTTTCGTAGAAGTTGTGGGCATTTCCATGGGTAGTTTGATGACCCTTCTGGTAGTATGACAAAGCTTCTGTACCATCAACGCGACTAATCTCTTTTCGGTCTTTGGAGATGGGTGATGTGAGAGTCGGAAGAGTCTGAGAAGAATCTCGACCGAAGAATATGAACCGATTTCACAGTCCAACACAGTGTCTTCGTGACAGCCCGAACCAAACTATAGAATCCCATACAATCCAAAATGGTGAGGTCTTCGATGCTACACTAAATACACAAGACTTTTCCTGTATAGTTTCATCAAATTTGTGAACTTAAATATAAACACCAGACACTATACATGGAAATTTCGAAGCTTCTGGTTTGGGAGCTTACTAACCAATCATGGGGAACTGTGAAACTGGCCTTATGTCCCCTCAGGCTCGTCAGTCCGTCCATCACGACACTCGACTTTCTCCGGGAATTAGTCAATAGCCTCCACGTCCCGAGCAGCCAAATGCAGACATAATGTTAACACTCTCGGCCGCTTTCTGGGCCCACGATGACTTCCCTTTTGTGGGCGGCCATCCGAGAAAGGTCACGTGCAGAAAGAAGGCGGTGGAGGTGATGAAAGGCGGAGAAGAGGGAGGAGGAGGAGGAGGAGGAGGAGGTAGGGGAAGGGCATAAAAAGGAGCAGGAAGACGTGGTGGTGGTGGTGGGGAAAACTGAGATCCTGGAGGAGGTTGTGACAGTTATGAAGTTCAACAGCTGATGAGTTACGAAGTGGTTATTTTCGTTAGTGACTTTACCTATTCCAATATATTTACTAACAACAATAAACAAACACAAAAAGTAAGGAAGCCTGCATCCAACCACTCCCCTCTACCATATTCAAGGAGAAAAAAATATAAATAATTCGTCCAATATACGTATAGAAATTCCTAAAAGACAAAGTGGAAGGAAATCATCAGTACCGCACAATTAGTTAAGGGCCAATGCAATATTTAAGGAGTGAAAATATAACTAATTCGCTCAATATACGTAAAGAAATTCCTAAAAGACAAAGTGGAAGGAAATCATCAGTACCGCACAGTTAGTTAAGGGCCAATGCAACGGAGATGAGCAATGAGGCCATGCGTACTTTTATCATACTTCCCCATTTTTACATTTACCGACAATTAAGCATCACGAGTCTCAGTATAAAAGCTAAGGACTCATCCACTTATTAATTACTCTAAGGTATATAAAGCTGTTACACGTCCACCGTCAGACTTTTTTTTGTGTCAACTCGAATGCAGAAATCAAGAAGCAAGAAAATCACCTCACGCTCATTTCAACACGGAGTCACAATAGTCTTCCTCGAGGCCAGAGTATGGAAGTTTTAAGCCTTGAGAAATTGAGAAACAGAAACCCTTACAAGAACCTTTCGAATCACCATCACCATCCTTACTAAGCTCTCACCATCACACAATCACTATTACCATCACCATCACTAACACCATCACAATCACACTATCACAAACACACCATCACAATTACACCGCCATCATCATCCTCACCACAATCACTCCTGTCATAACACTTCACACTCTTAATAACTCTCCCTTTCACACAGTATATCACATTGCATTCGCGGCGCCTTAGGAAGCTCGCACAGGTGTATCGGGAAACGCGCAGGTGAGTTAAAAAGTAAGGTAACACACACCTGACGACTAATTAAGGACACGCTAGCCAGGTGGGGTGAACGGGGGAGAGGGCGGGGGACAGGGGGGACGGAGGGGCTCAACAGGTACTATTAAGAGCGAGACAAATGGAGGAAGAGAGAGGGAGGGAGCAAAGGGAGAGGAAAGACGGCAGTGGGGCGGGAGGGAAGAGGAGGTAACGAGAATTGCGCCATTTACAACGCCACTGTCACAACCACCACCGCCGCCTCTACTTCCTTTCTCTTCCTTTAACTTCGATCTCCCTCCCCTTCTCTCTGTGTGTCTGTCTGTCTCTGTCTCTGGTTCTCTGTATGTGTGTTCCTGTCTGTATATCCATTTGTCCGTATGTCTGTTTTTCTATCTATTTTTCTGTCACTGGTTCTTTGTATGTTTGCTCCTGTTTGTTTCTCCATCTGTCCGTGTGTCTGTATCTCTGTCTGTATGTCTCTGTCCTCCTTTCTCCGTCTATAATTCTGTCCCTTTCTGTCTTTATATAGCTTTCCCTCTCTCTGTCTCTATGTTCCTGTCTGTGTTTCTCCCTCATTGCTGTATGTGTATTCCTGTCTGTATATCCATCTGTCCGTATGTCTGTATATATCTCTGTCTGTATGTCTTTATGTCCCTCTCTGTCTGTCTATATTTCCGTCCCTTTCTGTCTTTATATAGCTTTCCCTCTCTCTGTTTCTTTGTTCCTATCTGTGTTTTTCTCTCACTGTCTCGGTCTCTTTCCTTCTATGTGCCTTTACCTGTCTGTCTGTCTATCTGCTCTCTCACTGTCTCTTTGTCTGTCACCCTCTCTTACTACTATTACTACTACCACAATTACTATTTCTCCCATTTTATCATTCCTTCTTCTCTGTATCCGTTTGCACAAGAATAGCGTGTTGTTAGCTCCTTTTTATCCTCTAGTTTATTTCGCCCTTGTCCCGCCTTTGTTGTAAAAAAAAAAAAAAAAAATCCCTCTCCCCAAGTTTCAACGTAAACACAACTACCGATTTCACTTCCCGTTCTTGTTCTCTTTTCACCGAGTTTAACCGTGTCCTTCTCTTTCTTCCCCGCCACTAACACACGCCCGATCTCGCGCTGCCGTCCCCTCTTTTCCCGCTCTTTCCCGCTCCCTACGGCACGCCACCGCCACGCCTCTTAGCGCCCTCTCATTGCCCGCTGTGGACGAGGGGAAAGTCGCAACCGAGACAGTCCCGCTAACAAGACCAGCCAACCGACCACCACCGCCAGCACGCCGATCAACCAGACGCCCTTGCACAATGACACGCACACGCACACACACACACGCACACGGACACACACACGCACGCAAACATACGATACTATACACCCAAAAACATATAATAGTTAACGGAATCACGGAAGATAAAATTAAGATACAGAAATTATAAGAAAAGCTACGGAATCACACTCCTCTCTCACTCTACACCTCAGGAACAGACATAGACAAGCACACAGATAGACAGGCAGACAGATATAACCTAAGTGAGTATGCCGTTCACACCTCTCTCTCGTTCCCCTCAAACTCAATCAATAATCCCTAACTCGGCGCGGTGGCTGTAATGTGCAGGTGTAGGAGCGAGCGAATGGGTGGGCTGTCGTGGGTTGGTCACTGCTTACCCACCCATCACACCCCACACGTCCCCCTCCTCCGCTATTGCTCTCTCGCTCTCTCGCTCTCTCGCTCCTGCGCGGGACAACGAATGCTAAAATGTTCTTCTCTGGCTTTCCTTAACTTATACATGTCTTTCTTTAGCCTTTCAAAACGTTATCGAGATTAGGACCTTACTTTCAACATCAAACCATTTATCTTTTTTTTCCCTCCTCTCTGAGTAAAATTAGCGATATCATTCTCAGGCAACGTTAACAAGTTTTTTGCATTTTTATTTTTCATATCTGTTATATATACCATACCTTTATTTTCGTATATTTTGCTAATCTGTATATTTGAGGCGAGTGTTAAGCCGGCCATCTTTTCTTCCTCCTTTCTCGCTTATCCTCGGCTAAAGAATCACACAGCCCGATGCTAATCCTGTTCACTTCTACCGTAACTCAAGACTTCCAAAACGGTCCCATCACACCACGCAGCGCGCAAAACCAGCAAACATTTTAGGACTTCAAAACAACACAACCTCTTGCTATTTTTTAATCCCTGCCCGGCTCACCCTTATCGGCACCATGTCAACCCAATCCCGCCAGCAATGGAGCGGAGTATATACCAGCGATGTTTAATAGACTGTAGCACACCTCTAACCCTTGCAAGTCCTTAGTTCTACCTGGTCTGTGTAGCCTTACCTCGCTCTGTTCGTTCTACTCTGTGTGCTGTACCCTTTTCCACCCCTTATCTATCATGCCCTTACCCTGTTAGTCTTACCCTGTCTGGTGTATCCGAAACCCGCCCTTTACCTTATTAAATAGTTTTAGCTCTTCTTATTAGTTCTACACTGTCTATTCTGCATCCTTACCCCATAATGTTACTTCTACCTCAGCTATATCGCCTGTCTGTTACTTATCTATTTATCTATCTATCAATCTATCTATCTATCTAGTCTATCTGTCCTCCCGTTAGTTTTACCATGCCAAGGTTTCTCAGTTCTTTTCTCACCCTTAAGATATTTTTTTTCTTTCTTATTTTTTCTCCTTTAGTTCTTTCTTTGTTCCTTTTCTTTCTTAGTTCTTCTGTCTTCGTTAGTTCTTAGTTCTTTCTTCGTTCTTTTTTTTCACCCTGTTAGCTCTATCCTCCCTGACGTACCCTCAATCAACACCACTTTCGAACCCTGTCCCGCCGCCGCCACCATCACCACCACCACCACCACCACCGAGCCCCAGCGGACACTCCCCAGCCTGCCAGTCCCGCCCGCCCCAGCCCGCCTCGACCCGCCGCCCCGCCCGCCCATCCATCAGTCCGCCAGCCCGTCAATTCTCACCTGCCGGCCAACAAGGGGCTATTACTCTGCGGGGGGAGGGGGGGGGGGGAGGGGGAGGCATTGATTACAGGTGTGTGTAGGTAAGAGTTCGTGACGTCACGCCCCCCTTCCTACCCTGCACCCCCCCCCCACTTTCCCATACTTTACCTGCCTTTTTGCACCTTTTCTGTGTTACTTTTTTTTTTTCTTCTGATTTTGATTTTACTTTATTTGCCTATTTGTTTGCATGTCTGTGTGTCTGTAATTGTTTTCTTTCTTTCTTTATATTTTTATTTTTTTCTTCCTTCCATCCTTCCTTTCTTTTTTCCTTCCTTCCTTCCTTCCTTCCTTTCTTGCTTTTACTTTCTCCCTCTCCCTCTCTTTCGAACGTAGCACAAAGAAAAGATAGATAGAAAAGATAGATAGATAGATAGATAAAGAGAAAAAAAGAAAAACAAATAATTGAGGTCAGCCCAGCATTCAAACATCCCCCTTCATCTTACATCTTGATTGATTAGGAAAAAAAACGAGAGAAAAAAAGAGAAAAGAAAACAGACCTGATTAGCCAGACATCACAGGTGGAATTTTCTTATGACAAACGACGCTCCACTTCCACCTCCTTAGCCACGCACCCTTCCTCCTCCTCCTCCTCCTCCTCCTCCTCCTCCCATTCTTCATACCAATCCAATTCCTTTCTTGGTTTGCAAAATATTCATAGTGATAAATAATGTGCGCATAAAAATAAAAAAATCAAACCTTGAGTCGTATCGTGCAGAAAATATGGAGAAGCTTACACAAAATATGAGAAAAAAAAATATACCAAGAGAACGCCAAAGTTATACGATGGAGGAGGAGGAGGAGGAGGAGGAGGAGGAGGAGGAGTGAGACAACGAGGACAACAGTGACGAGAGAGAGAAGAAAAAAATAAGTAAAACAAACAAGAAAAAGGTGAGAAGTAATAATGAAAATAGTAACAACAACAACAACAACAAGAACTACAACAACAACAACAGCAGTACCAAAATCAAGCAAAAAGATAAATAAATAAAAACTAAGCTGTCATTCGCATATTTCTTTTTTTCATCATGTTCTTCACCAAAACTTTCCATAAGCAATCTCTCTAACATCCAAAAACACACTGACACGGAATCCAACACCAATACCCTTTGCTTAACCCCAAACCCTTACCAACACACGAACCTACACCCACACTATCGGATCCTAAGCTAAAGGGAATCCAATACCAAGATGTTTATACCAAGCCTGACAAGAACACTAATTACGGACAGGAGGAATTGGAAGGGATGGAGAAAAAAGTATAAACACAATCATGCCGGGCGCATCTCCTCAAGTAGCCGGCAAACGATAGCAAGTGTTGGGCAGGAGAAAAACTAGACGGGCGAGAGACTTCAGGAGGGAAAATATTATGATGGAGGCGCGTGACTGACCATAATGTGAAGGAGGAGGAGGAGGAGGAGGACGAAGAGGAGGAGGAGGAGGAGGAGGAGGAGGAGGAGGAGGAGGAGCCGATATATAGTGTGATTGAGAGAGAGAGAGAGAGAGAGAGAGAGAGAGAGAGATTAAACTCTTACGTCATTGATGTGTGTCTGTCTCTGTTAAGCTTTTAAGGAGAGGCTACAAAATGGAGAAACTTCCCTCCTCCTCTTCCTCCTCCTCCTCCTCCTCCTCCTCCTACTTTCCCATCTTTCCTCTATTCTTTTTTTTTCTCTCCCCTTCTCCACTTCCTTATCTTCATTTCCCTTCTCCTCTTCCTCTCGTTCCTTCTGCTCCTCCTCCTCTTCCTCTTCATCACATTCCTCCTCCTCATTTTCCTCCTTTCTCTCTCCTTCTCATCCTCCTTTTCAACCATCTCCTGTCACTATAAATTCTCCCCCTCCTCGTCCTTGTCTCTCCTCTCTTCCTCCTTCCTCAGCCTCCCGTTCTCTTCATCCTTCTCTTCCTTCTTCAGTTTTCATTTAAAGGGACACATCTTGGTCTGTTCTTCCTCAGTTGTCTCCTCCTTTTTTCTCGTTATCTCCTCACCCTCGTTGTTCTTCTTCCTCCCATTCTTCATCTACAATCTTTTTCCTTCCTTCTCCTTTTCTTCATCAAAATCCTCTTAATTCTAACATCCTTCTCTTCAGTTATTCATCCTCAACTTTCTCTTCTATCGTCTCAGATCTTCTCTTCCTCTATTATCTACTCTTTTATTCCTACACTTCCTCTTTCATCTCCTCTCTATCCTCCACTTCCTCCTCTTCTCTCACTTCTAACCTTTATCTCTTTCAACTTCTCCTTCTTCTTCTCTAACTTCCTCCTCCACCTTCTCCTCCTCCTCCTCCTCTTCCATTTCCTCTCCAACAGCCTCCTCCTCTTCCTCCACTAGAAGAAAAAAAAACATACTCAATGAGACACGCAAGAAAAACCTGATTCTCTCCACTTTTTTTTTACTCGTCAGAACAAAACAGAAAAAGCAACAAAAGGAACAAGTTGCTTTGCCGTACACGTTCTAGAGCGGTATAACTTGACGTCCTGTATACGCTTGTTCGATCAGGGCGCCGACACACGCTAATCTACCCTAATCTAATCGCGTGCAACACAACACAACACAAGGCACAACACGCGTGCTTCGGAGTAACACTAGACGGTCAGGGAAAACAAAACACTGCCGGCATAAGTGGCAACAGAGAACCGGAAATGTGATACAAAACGATTCTCAAGTTATGTTTCCGATTGCTCGCTTGCTTTTCACGTTCAATTCCTTCTCTTTCTCGTAACCTTGTCTTTGCTTCTTCCTGTGTGTTTTTTTTCTGTCTATATATGCTCTCTCGCCCACATTCTTTCCTTTCTCTTCCTGTCTATTTTTGTCTGGTCTGTCTGTTCTTATTCTCTCCTTTCTCTCTTCATCTGTATAGCTATCTGTCTGCCTGTCTCTCTGCTCTCTTCCTCGTTTTTTTCCCGCCGTGTTTCTCGTTTCTGTCTTTCAATGTTTGACTGCCTCTTTATCTGTCTGTCTCTCTGATGTTTTCCTCTCATTTTTTCATCACTTTCTACTTCTGTTTATCTATATCATCCGTCTGTCTGTCTGCCCTCTCTTACTTTCTCCTTTCTTCCTTCCTCCGTCTGTCACTGTCCGCTGTCTCGCATTTTATTATTTCCATTTTCCATCTCTGTCTCCTATTCACATTTCTTTCTTCTTCTGTCTCTCTCTCTTACTGTCTCTGTTTGTCTGTCTGTTTATCTGTCTGTCTCTCTGTCTGCTTTATCTCCCTCGCCCCAAGACCCGACCATCCCGCCGCAGCCTCCCCCATAACGTAGCGCCGCGGACTAATTTAGCAGAGTATTTATTTTCACTTCGCGTCGTTAATTCATGTGACAAATTCCCTCATGATATTTAAAAGCCGCCCCGACAATAAATATTCACCAGTAGGTATTCCTCTCTCTCTCTCTCTCTCTCTCTCTCTCTCTCTCTCTCTCTCTCTCTCTCTCTCTCTCTCTCTCTCTCTCTCTCTCTCTCCAGTTTTTCTCTGCCTTTTTTCTCCATTTTTTTGCCGAAACTCGAAAAAACAGATGAATTTTAAAACGGTTATCGCAATTGCACTGTTGTTTCTGTTGTTGGTGCTGTTACTTTTATTGTTGTTGTTGATGTCCGTTTTACTTCGTACTCTTATTATTACGTTTTATCCATAGTCATCACAACTCCCATTATTATCAGTATTATATTATTATTATTAATACTATTATTATTATTATCAGTAGTAGTCCGGGTCTCCCTAGTGCAGGCGCCGCGTCACTCAGTGCTATTTTTACGCGGGAACATTTTATAAGTTACCCCAATTTTAACAGAACCCGTTTTTTGTATCTTTTTATATTTATCATTTCCGGTAAATTTCTTCGGTAATTGTCACTGATTCTGTTGTGATACGTATATGAGATGTTAGGTATATTCAGGCAAAATGTGTACAATATCTTCACCTGCTAATTAGAGATAGGATTTCAGTTTTGCGGTTTAGTTTTTATGAGACAAACACACAACGATAAACATACAGACACACAGACACACACACACACACATACACACACACACACACACACACACACTACACAAACATCAAGGATAATTTACGACAAAATCACAGCCCTTCCTCTCCCTCGCTCCCCTCCACCTCTCCCTCTCCCTCTCCCTCTCTCTCTCTCTCTCTCTCTCTCTCTCTCTCTCTCTCTCTCTCTGGCTTCGTGGACGCAGCTCTTGTTTAGCTCCGTGGACGCGAGGTTATCAGTGAGGGATGGGCGAGGGAGGAGCATCTCCGGCCGTGTTTACAAAGATCTCTCTCCCTCTCTCCCTCCTGTGCCTCTCCCCCTCCTCCAGTCCTTGCCTCCCGAACCCTCTCCCTCCTGTTCCTCTACTCTCCCTCCTATGCCTCTCCTCCCCCCCCAGTACTTGCCTCCCGATCCCTCTCCTCCCTGTCCTCACCTTTCCCCCTCCATTTTCATATTTTGTAGAGTTAAGGAGACAGCTCAAGGCACCCCCCCAAATCAAGAGTCCGTTATCCCCCTTTCTTTCGATCCCTCTTGCCCCTTTCCTTACCTCTCTCCCTTATTTCCCCCTCCATTTTCATATTTTGTAGAGTAAAGGAGACAGTTCAAGGCCAAAAAAAAAAGGAAAAATTAAAAGTCCGTTATCATCCCCTTTCTTTCAACCCCTCTATGCCCATTTCCTCACCTTTCTCCCCAATTTCTCCCTTTATTTTTTGTAGAGTAAAGGAGACAGCTCAAAGGCAAAAAAGAAGAAGAAAACAAAAAGTCCACTAAAATCCCTTTCTTACGAGTCCCTCCAGCCTACTCTTTCCTCTTAAGGTCATTTCCTTAACTTTATTCCCCATCTCTAATGACTCGACCTCTGCCTCTTCTTTCGTGTTATTTTGCCCGTTTTTTTTTGTGTGTGTGTATTTTACTGTCTTATTTATTTCCTTCATTATAATGCCTCCTGCTCTTATCGCTTGGCCGCCACTGTCTTCCTCTTTCTGTATTTATTATTTTTTTCCTGTCTACAACGATCTGCTTTTATTATGTTTCCTTTCCGTGATTTTTCTTTAACGGATGTATTCTCCACGTTCTTTTCCTCTTTCTATAATCCCTGGCTTTTGTTATATATCCCTTTTTCTTCTTTCTTCAGTAAACCTGTTCTACCCCGACATTGATACTTAACAGCTATTTTTAGTGTTTCCCCAGAATTAGTGTCATTTCTCCTTCACTCTTTTTCTGTTTATCGTTTTTTCCTTCATACCAATTTTCTTTCTTCACTTTTCCCCCACTTGTACTTCCTTTTGCTAATGATCTTGCTCTTCCTCTTTTTTGTCTCCTCAGAACACACGTCACCTGCTTTTATTTCTATTTTTACATTCTACTTCCTACTCTGCTTCTCGCTTTTCCTTCTGTTTTGATTATTGCTTTATCCTACATCACTTCGCTGACCCCTATTCTCATCACCTCTCCTCTGAAAGATAATACTGATAGAGGGCTTAAAGAAAGGGAGATAAGGAGGATATTTAATTGGTGTTAGGGATAATGATGCAAGGAAAAGATAATGGTGACAAAAAGTGTAAGGGGTAAGGGTGCAAGGAAAAGTTAATGGTGACAAAAAAGGAAGGGAGATAAGGAAGATATTTAATTGATGTAAAGGATAAGGGTGCAAGGAAAAGGTAATGGTGACGAAGGGAGTTAAGAAGAAGAGGGCAAGGGAGTGATTTATATGGCCTAAGGGGTGAGGTAGGAAAGAAAGGGAAAGGGAGAAGGATTAAGAGGAGTGTAAGATAGGTGAAAGAAAAAAAAATGAATTGAAAGGGATGGCTCCTCTTCTTTACTAATTTATTCCCAGATCTTTCC